>NW_027040944.1:792500-978237 GCF_037179485.1 Ochlerotatus camptorhynchus
AAAGTCACTGCTGCAGCTGGAGAACCTCCCAAATCAAAACCAATCATCTCAAATTGAAAATTAAAAACTCAAACGTTGCCTGTTGTTGCTACCACCCATTCTCCTATTGCATGGCTGAGGAACAAGCAAGCACAAGAAAATGCAATATTCACCATCACCACCACCACCCTCTGCCATCACAGCAAAATAGGTGGTGAAAACCTGTTTTCGCTTTTCATCATTCACCCACAAAACGACCATTCTAGGTGAGCCCATCCACGCCGAAGAATACCTTAATCTTCTGTTGGTCAGGAAATTCACACGAAAATATTTCTTTATTCCCACCCTTGATCTTCTTCTTCTTCGGTTGCTGGCTTGTTCTCCTTATTCTTATCTTTAGCATGCTGTGAACAGATTTTCATCTGGCCTTTTCTTCAAGGGTCACGGAAAAAGTCAGCCGGAGCTACGTCAGCCACCCCAATGCTACAGGTAATGAACGAATGATTAATGTGGCTACGATGTTTGCGAACTGTTGACTGACAGCTCCTTGTACCTACTGATGGTTTCCTTCTCTGGGGCGACCATCACCTGATTAAGATGACTGAAACTTTAGAGGTTTTGAATTTCACTTTTGTTATCCCAGTCGGATCGGATCGCTGAATTCACATTTTTTTGACATTCACGGCTACACTTACGGTTGTTTCCCATACTCTTTTTAATGATGTACTATTCATTGAACATATTTCACTTTTTGCACATACTTCACCCTGCCAGGCAAAGCCAATTCCACGATGAATTCTTTGCTGTAGGTATCCTCCACTATTCAGTGACTCTTTCTAATACACTAACTTTCATCTCGGCACGTTTCAGGCTTGCATTCTCACTTTCACCTTCTGATCTTCTGTACGGTTGTGGGAATTTCCCAGAACTGCTTTTCCCCGGAATATTCCAATTCACTGCCCAATGCTTGATTCGGCCATTCAATCATACAAAAAAAAACGAATTTTCACACGCCTCTAGCTGGTGGAATGATTTTTCCTAAATTTTGCCATCGCATTCGGAGTGGCTCGAGTTTTTTTGGGTTAGGTGGAACAGCGTTCGTCAGCAGCACTGCCTCGGCATTGCCTCCATACACAGCGAGCACGGGGCTCACACCAGAGACACACGCACCGTTTTTCCTTCTTCTGCCTTCGTCAGTTCACCAGTATCGACAAGGGAGGTCCCGGGCTGTAACGATTCCACTTTATGCATTCCAATTGCTTGCTCCCAACGTCGGATTCAATTACCTTATCGAGCTAGGTTAATTATAATAATTTTTAACAAAAATTATCTAATATGACAACAAATCGCAGTCGTAACAAACAGTCGAGCGATTTCATCAATCCGCGGGCTCAAAGGCAACTGGAGATGACTGAGAAAAGATCAGTAGCCGCGCAACTGCGCAGGTCTGCAGCATATTCACGCGCAGCCATGGACTTGGACAACACTGTGGAGAAAGAGCTCTCCCGCTCACATTTGCCTTGCCAACACAGTAAAGGGAGTGTCCCTCCATGGAATGACCACATTGGATATGCCACTCCAAAATCATACCAACAATCAAGGATGCAACTTTAATTTGCAGCATGACAATTATGTGCCAATGAAGGGGACATTATATCACCTACACAATAACTGCACGGTTCAACCTTTATTCATTTCAATCACATCACCTCGCAATACTTGATCCTACAATTAATAATTCAAACAGTCATTCCATGTCCGCAACAAGGCACAACAGTCACAGCATCCAAATATGAGAGGGAAAGCCTCACACTTCCCAGTTAATCTCATCGTTTTACCCGTCTCTCCGCAAACGCACGTTTCTCTCAAACTGAGCTGCTTACATTTTTCCCATTATCCTTAGCACACTCCAGCAACCTACAGCTCGTAGAGTACGTACATTCCCAGAGCTGTGTGCGTATTTCGGCAGAGGTCCCTACGTATACTTGAAGGGGTGGCAGTGGATTGCCTCGCCTTTCTCCCCCAACCAGCCAGCTAGCAGCTGAAACAAGCCAGTAACGAAAAACAGCCAGCCAGCCAGCCTGCCTGTCTGCTGCCAGCGATGAACCTTTTGCCTTGCCATCGAGGCCGCTTTGTGCCATGACGATCAATTCTCCGTGGGTTTCCTTGCTGAGGCCCAGTTAACGTTTTAGCTACCGCTTCATGTACCAAGCTTTGTTGAGAATAAATCCAGCGCATGGTGGGAAGACTTGACAATCATCGGGCATAATAAATATTTTCGAACTAAACGCTACAAAGATGTTATTTAATAGTTTTGGCTTGTATCGCATGATTGTTTGTTTATGTCAATTACGATAAGTCTTATCGATAGTAAGTAAACTGCCCCTCATGACAAGTCCGTCCCATAGCACAAATCAGCAAGGCGAGAAAAACGTTAGTTGAGTTTGCTGCGTACTATTGCTTCTTATGTAATGGGACAACCCATTTGGCTATTTTTCCGATCGGATGGCAGTCCCATAAAAACGTTGTGGTGAAAAAGTTTTGCAGTTTTGAAAATAACTTGTTTATCCCCAAGTGACTGCAAAATATGTAGTATGGAAAACATGTCTGCACTTGGCGCGTACCCCACAACGCCAAACCCTACATCATCCGAGGTGGTAGTTCCTCCTAAATGAACTGAGCGCATTTCTCTGACCCTAGTGGCGATGATCAGATTTCAGGTATGTTATGTGGCAGGTTCGAGCCAGAGAACTTCATCAACTGCCTTACCCGAACGATAACCCAATGATTGAACTAATCAACAAATGGTTTGGATGATAGCAAAATACCAAATTGTCAAACAGAGATGACTATGTTATAATCAAAAAAAAGCTTCTAAACTCCTGAGAAGATCGTCTTCAACTAAAGATCGTCTACAACTAAAGACCACATAAGAGGCGAGTGCACTTCCTTGAGGCAGTGATGCTACATATACATATTTATCTGTAATCATACAGATTTTTCAAAAAAAGGGGAATGTTTTTTATTTTATTTGTTATATTTATTAATTCCGATAAATAATCGTTTCTTCTTTTTGAGCAGCTTGAATGCAATCTGAGCATCAAACCCAAATCGTCTTTTTTCACTTTCACTTATCCTTTTATCTTCGAATGGACTTGGAATCTTTTGAATTAACATATGATGTTTTCTCGTTTTCTTTTTTTTTTCTTTCATTTATTTAACGTCGGTCTCTTTTCAGGAAGGCAGCTTCCACACCTGCGTAGGATATCGCACCCATTCAACACACATACACATGGGCCGGGACCAACGGTTTTACTCCCCTTTCGAAGGAAGATGTGACCAGAGATTTTTATGCCTCAGGAAAATCCCACCGACCTCGGCTGGGATTGAACCCAGACCCATCGGGGTGTTAGAAAGCAGTCACGCTTACCACTACACCACCGGCGCCGGCTTAACTGATTTCTCGTTGGAATGTATATTAGTTTCTCTTTCTATCTGTTTAATTAACCATGTCACATGGAGACAGATACGAAGAAATCAAACTTTAGTCATTTTTCAAGATTCTGAACTTCGAACAAAGTCCTTTTGAACTATAAATGAACTTAATAGAGATTTACGATCCAGCGAAATTTTATAGATTTTTTTTACAGATTTTTATCAGCCTTATATAGATAAAAAAAAATTGCGATGAAAATACAAATTGAAATTCGAAAAATTGCCTTGATGACAACCTTTTATTGCCCTTAAAGAAAATAGGAACCTCCTAGCTCTGAAGTCATACCTCTTTTTACAAGCATAGTATGAATCCAATTGGCAACGCGCCTACGATACTACACGCAAAACAAATTTCTCTCACATCCAATGTAAGGTTGGATTTATTACATCCACTTTATTTGTTTTATACAACAAATGTATTGTTAATTCTTGCATTGGACTGCAGCGTGATAATTTAATTTAATTTTTTTTTTCTTGATTTGTTTTCCGTCGATTCTGTTTTCCGTGCTGAGCACCAATGCTACCGACGCCAGGGAGGCAGCTCCCACACTTGGACTCTACCTATCGACCCATCAACTCATGAACCCGGGGACCAACGGCTTTATTTCCGTTCCGAATGAAGGCGTGATCAGATATGTTATTCCTCAGAACATCCCAGCGGCGCCGACTGGGATTGAAATTTAATTTGTTGTTTGCGTTCATTTTGTTCCCGAATGGTTTATCAGTTTTTCAGTTGTGCTTGTGCGTAAGAGGGATAGAATTTTATGGACTAGAAGCCTCGAGGCGAGTGCCACCGTTAGTGTAGTGGTGAGTGTAACTGCCTCTCACTCCAAAGTGCCTGAGTTCAATACCCATATCAATTTTCTGATGCAGAACATCTCTGAAGGAAGCAAAACCATTGGTTCCCTGGTCCATGAGTTGAAGGGTATGGGAGCTGCCCTCCTGGCATCGGTAGCATTGATACTCAGTTAGGAAAACAAGATCGACGGAAAACAAATCAAGGCAAATAATCGGGTTTTTTTCTAATGAAATTGGATATTTGCACACGCTTTGTTCTTAAATTGCTGCTGCAATTGTGCTTTATTTGCTGCTTCCACATTCCCTCTTGTTTCCCGGTATGTCTTCGATAGCTTGTGATGTGTTCGGAGATGTGAAGAGTCGGCATTTTTGATTTTGTGATTTAAATCTATATAGGGGAAATGGCTCTAATGTTGGCCTATGGATCTAAGATTGGGCCCATCGCTAAAAATCTGCTATTTATCAATTTTATCTAGATGAACGCATCATTGGGACGGTGTTAATGGATATTTTTGGTCACTACTGAAAATGTAGTCGATTGCTGAATTTATGTATGGGCCCAAATTAGGGGCATTTAGGCCGACATTAATCCATTTCCCGTATATAAAAATGAATTACTGTCTGTCTGTCTGTCTGACCCTTATAGACGCGGAAACTACTGAACCGATCGGCGTGAAAATTTGTATGCATGGGTTTTGTGGCCGGGAAAGGTTCTTATGATGGTTCGAGACCCCTCCTTCTTCTGTAAGGGGGAGCTCCCATACAAATGAAACAGAAATTTCTGCATAACTATTCTACAAAATTTTCGTTCCTCTAGTTACAAGCGTAGCAACGCTCGCACGGGGACAAAGACGTTCGGTCATGCTGTGTTTGGGCTTGGATCTTGATTGATAGTAGCGAATCATAGTGATGAAAGTGCCAGCCAAGAAAAGTTAGTCGAACGAATAACTATCGTACATCCTTAGAGAGAGGGAAATATGCATAGAAGCATCGCGAATGTGTTGTCGGATATACTGATTTGGTGCCAGTGTAAGATTGTTGCTGTAAATTTATTTTCATCGATTCCCGTTTTCCGGAAGGATGGCCTCGATCGCGTGTAGCCTGTTACTCGGTTGGTACGGTTAGGTACCAAAATATGATGCGCTGAAAATAAATGTCGCGATCGAACGCACTTGCCGATCAGATTTTGATGTGTTTGATTTGCTTTGATGAGTTTTCGGGGGATTCTGGGGTGTTTTGTTTCGGCGGATCGTTTCATATTGTGGGAAGCTTGCGGCATTTTATTCCTTTTGTTATTTTACACAACATGACGTGAGTTTATTGCGATCTGAGATAGTGCGTCACAACTTGGTCTATACAAGGTGTGGAATTGTAGGCCTGAATGTATTGGTGTACTTCGTTTTTCACTCGGCTTTCATTCCATAACGTTTGTTTCGATCGGCGCTTGCATAGCAAATTTAATATGGATTATAGAATTTATGTACCTTACCAAAATTTATTAACGATCTGCCACTTAATATAGAGATAAATTATTGATTATTGAATTATCACACTGTATACCATAAAAAAACCGCCAGTTTGTGAGTTTTTGCCTGTTTTCAAGTGAGGAGTAATCGGTATTTGTCATAAAAAAATTGTGTTGTTGGGTGGAATGGCGGTTCGTGCGGCTAGATTCGGCTGGAGGAAAATATGTGCGGAATAATGGTCATTCATGTCGGTTATGGTTATCGTGTGGGACTGAAATCGTCGGAAGTAAAATTAAGTAAAATAGGGGAAAAATTAAATATAATTATTGTGAGGCTATTAGTAGTGTTGGCTGATGTGTAGAAAGAGCTTTTGGAGCTAACTATTGTGTCTGAATTGGATAGATTTCGTGTGTTTAAGTTTCGATTTCACTATCGTGATTGTGTTTGGTCATGTTTGATAGTTTATTGTAGCTTAGAATCGACCCAAGAAATGCAACGGTGGAGCTGGGACTTGACCGCGTGGATCTATTATTAGGTTTTTGCGATATGTATTGCTTTTGTGCACAGAGTGGAAAAATATTTAGTTGTGGTTGGCGACGCTGGAGGAGGAATTGTTTAGAGATGACTAGAGAAAGATAAGCATCAGGAATGCGCTCCCGGATGTATTGATTTGGTGAGTATGTTCCAGTTGAAGATTGTTCTTATACATTTCTCGATTGCATTTTCGAGGGGACGTGTCTGCTTTTGTGGGCAGTGCGTTTTATGGTCGGTTTGGGGTGGTTGGTGGCTCGCCCGCACGTTTTGGCGCCGGCATCAGGTAGGAGAAAATTTCCCCTATCTGATGGTGGTGTTGGCATGCGTGGGCGGGATGCTGGTTGTATCAAATCGGGGATGGGATGCATTGTTTGCGGGAGCGGATGCGTCCCTTCGGGGGAGTAATCGAGATTTATGTATGATCATCGTTCATCGTTTCATTTGTCAGAGTGATGACCATGGTCGCATGATGAATGTTCCTCGGGTTTTTACGGTTAGGTGACTACGAATAATTCACTATGATTTTTTTCCATCTTGAAGCATGATTCGTTAAGAAAATAAATGCGGCGATCGAACATGCAAGTTTGGCACTCGACCGATTAGCGTTTGATGTGTTGTTAGGTGTATTCTTAAAAAGATCATGAGGGTCGTGGTTGAAGACTGACTGTAGTCACGGTGTTTGATTGTGGGTTTTGGTGGTTTTGATGACGAAATATGAAGGAGAAAACAGTCGTTCTAAAACACAATAGGGTTCGTTCGAGATGACTTGAAAGATGTGCAATATTTGTACGCTGGTAAAATTGTCGCGTCAGTCGTACTTTACTTTGTAACGCAAGGGGCACGGTAGCTCAAAGATGTGAAAGTTTTATGGATTCTGTTCCCGTCTTACGTAAGGTCCAAATCGAAACAACGAACGTAGCGTAAAAGTAGAATTTAATGAAGGCATAAGCGCTTTTTCGTAGCTTTTTTTTGTCTCCGGGTTTGAAAGATTGTTGGTAGTAGTGTGTACAGGGCACCACCGTGGAGTTTGAGTTTGAATAAATCCCAGGTCCTATTATATTATTATTATATATTCAATGATAAATATTTATAACAGGGTTAAAACACAACTGGAAGAAGCAACGTAACATCATTTGATTTTCTCTAATGTATGTTTAACGTTTATATGACAGTGCAATTATTTTTCCTTTCCAGGATAGAAATTTACATTACTTATTGATATATTTATTTGTATATTTGTAAATATTTAATTAATCAAATCTGAATATGAGTGATGAGGAAGCTTATTGTGTTCGCGAGCCCTCCTTTTAGGCTGGACTCATTGATTTAAATCTTTAAGTTTATTTTCAGCTCTTCGACCTTTTAAGATTAGTATTATATTGATTTACTATTTTCGGCCTTCGTTCGGGAAAATACGAAAAAACATTGGAATGCATGATTTCAATTGCATAAAAACTGTTAACTGTCCAAATAACCTCGATTTTTCTGACTATTGATGCATTATGAAAGTGTACCAATATTTTTAATAGCATTCCATATTGCGTTAAGAAATTCCATGGTGCATAATAAAGTGTTTGTTTCAATTCCAATAAAATATCAGAAGTTGAAATCAGTTGAATGTATTGAGGTTAACTGAAATCGAGCTTATTTGTATTTTGTAATACTTGTTTATTTTACATTCTTTTATATTACTTTTATTTCACATATTACTTTTAATTTCACATATTCAAAACTTACTTACTTTTATTTCACATATTTAAAATCTCATTATATCATTATAACTATAAATTTCATTTCTTGAAAAAAGTTGTGCTGCAGATTCTGAAGGACCAGAAGGTGTATCCAATAGCTTATCATTGTTATTTATCTTTTATTTTATTATAATATAATATGAATTTGGCCGGTTGCTGTTGGTGCAGCTCCACTTGGTTATTTGGCTGAGATCATTCCTTTTTATTTATTTGAACAGTAACCCCTCCCTATCGTTCAAACATCAATTCAGCTTATCGTTTACCAAAACGAACCTTGCTGCAAACCCTACCCTCTTACCCAACATCGCAGTGACTTCTCGTGGAAGTGCAGAGGATTTCTCGACTTCCATCAAAGCGAGTGTCACGTCAACACATTCCTACCCATTCCTTTCTTGACCTGCGTTCAGGCGCGGCTGGCGCTGGTTTTTACACATTGAGGATAACCAGTTTTTACACATTGAGGATAAATTCTAGTCCCAAACATCGTCTTTCTGATCTCTATGACACTAACAGAGTAGCAAACTGCGGGCGGTCAATCATGCTCATGCTCATATTTTTGTATAAAACCTTCACAAGATGTTTTTCTACACGCATTGCAAAAATTAATCTTATAAATTACATAATTATTTCAAAAACAATCCAGCGACCACAATACAGAATCTGTTTATGTCGTGAAACATTGTGAAATTCTGCATACTTTTTATTCAAATATATAATAAAATCTAACATTTACCGATTGGTTGTATTGACTGTGAAGATCTATAGAGTATGTATTATGGGCAAGAACGGTTTTCTCGGGCAACTGACCAGATTGATCAGATTATCTATTTGGTAGTATTTCTAGATTATGGGTTAGTACCATATCTCGTGGACAGTCTTTAGCTTTAACTAAGGACACACTAACTTAACTAAGCAAATATCAGAAATTCAGTTCATAAAAACTCGTATGCATTCATTATGTAGTATTCGTACATAGTGAAACAATAAATTAGCGTTTAATTTTTTGATTTCAAACATCTTATTCCTCAAGTAAAGTTGTAACGAAGTTAATCGTTCAATTACCTTTATTGAAAATCTCCCAGCAAGCTGGACAATTGATCGCGTTTGTTACTTATGTGCATCTTGGTATCTTTGGTGCACTTATTCCAAATAAACCAATACTTTTTTTTTTCGAGTGCCGAAAACATTACGACATATAGACGGATACTTTGTCAATTTAACTTTTATCATTCTTTTTGCACATTTTTTGGTAGTCCAGTTGCAATCAACGCTAATATTTACGGTAAAACTATACCCCATCAAACTTCTCTGAAATTTAGTGTCTTTAAAGAATAGTCAAGCTTGAAATTTTCCAAACATTCAATTATTTTATCCACAGAAAGATGCATTTACTCGTACTGTGTCAAAACTGCTGCCGTAGATTTTCCATAGCATATGGAAAAACATAAACACCAGCACACAATGAAAACCAGAAAGCCTCCCAAACGGGAGTTAATCTCCATTCTCTCCAGAGAACATCACAGCATCCAGCGTGTAGGCCAGGAGAGAAGAGAGTTGTTTTCCTTCTTTGCTCCCTTAAAGCTCACTGCTCGAGCAAATCCGTTTCTCACTTTGGCGATGACCGAGCCCGTCTTCCGCGTGTTTTATATGTCGTGTGAGCTCGGAGAAGAAACGGTGGAATCTCTTATCTGCGATTTCATCGTCATCATCGTTGTCGTCTTCTCGACGAGAAAAGAAGGAAAAAATCATTTCTATCTACCCATGAATATAGGGCGTGAGGGCTCTCCAAAAATTGTGGCACTGTTGTCGTCAGCATAACAGCACCAGAGTAAAACACGAGTACGAGAAAGAAAAAGCGTCCCGGAGAGCAAGAGTAGATGAAAAATTGTTCGCTGCTCTCCCCATACATACTCGGGATCGTCAAGTTGCTTTTTGTGGATGCTTTTTTCCCGTTTTCCACTTGGGTACACCAACAATGCCCGACCCGCCTCGACTCCACCATCCATCATTGCAAACATCACCCTTTTGGCCGTTGAGAAGTTGACACCAGTTTTGAAGTGTCCCCGACCGACCAATATTGTAGAGAAGAGCGACTGGGAAGAAACGGAACACAGCAAATTTTCCTCGCACTCACTGGTGTTGTAGCTTGCAGGATTTGACTAGGAGTGGCAGCGAGAATCATCCCAGCAGTGGCTTTTCCCGTGGAATGTCAACCGATGGAATGGGCAAGCAAAGATGAACACGAAGCAACTGACGAGAGAAACTGGATATAATCCGAATTCTTGAGCTGGCGAACAGTGAACACGAAAAAAAATACATTTCGTGCATGAAACCAACCTCTAGCCAGCGGATGCGGAGAAAGGCAACCAAAAGTGGGTCTTGAAGGCAATGGAAACTATTTAAAATTATTTCACTTCACGCTGGCGACAAAAACATTCCGTCTCTCGCTGCCCTGCCGGGTGTGAGACCCAGAGTGGCTGATCGTTCTCGTTTCGCCGTCATTCTTTTCTCGTTTATCATCCTCCCTGGTGCCCTGTTGAGTCGCCATGACTGGGGCAGCACATTTTTTTATATGCTGGAGTGACAGTGATGTTTTGAATCGTCAACCTACGATTCTCATCTTCTCTTTTTCATCTGGACTCGCAGACGTTATATGACTTAACAACTGTACGGAGTTCCGATTTTCAAAAGAATTCTATCAGTCATTAGACTGGGTCTGCCGTTGATAGTGGTGGCTTGACCAAAACACCACGATGTAATGTGAATAAGCAAATCAATTCAATTTTTTTTTCCTTTTCAGAAGTGGTGCTTAAAAACATTAAAAAATCGTCTGACTAACAAAGCAGTCGTAGTCAAACCACGTCATTGGTGCTTGTATTAAGAATAGTTGGCCACACACGGACATTAGGGTGGGTCAAATGTATATGGCAGATCACAAGCCCCAGCTCGAACAGTTCTATTGGGATCCCCAGCAACTGTACCAAATTTAAATGAATTCGGTTACGATCTGGATTTGCGGGAGAGCTTTAAAGGTTGTACGGGAAACAGAAAAAAAAACTGTCGCCCTTGTGCTCCATGCATACTTACAAGCTTATATCGAAGACAACATATCAAGAAGACTGGCAACTCTTCCATTTTCTCGAACGACTGCTATGAGGCAGGTACAATAGCGTCATCTGCCGCTCAAAGGTAAATGCTTCGAACGAATTTGAAGAAAGGTTTGTGTATTTGCTCATTTTTCTATGCGTTGCTTCCACCTTCGCTCAAGTGCAGCGCTACTGTACTTGTCGCTTGGATTCTGGCAAAGTTGCCAGTCTTCTTGATATGATGTCTTCGCTTATATGCACCCAGTTGGTATGCGCGGAACACTTGGTCATAAATAAAAAATAATAAATGTATGCACAGAAGTTCGAATCAATTTGCGGAAATTTGATTTGAATATTATCAATTCCGTGAACTGCTCACCGCAGTGCTGGCATCGGATCACTTTGATGTTTTTATATGTTCTGTTTACCTTGTATGAAACATTATTTGCGACTTTGCGAGCTAGCTCGATTTCCGCAAGAAGCTCGAGAGATGTTGGTACTCAAGTCTGTTTGTATGTGGTTGGGTAGTCAGTGTGCTCACTGAAGGCTACCCCTCGTGTTCCCAAGCAACACACATAATCTATAACAGTTTATTAAACGTTCGTATAACTGGATTTGGTTATATGGCAGTTTACTGAACATAATTCAGTGAATGTGTGTTACTTGGGTTACCAAGCAACTGAGTAGATGCTTTAAATGCATGGGTTTCGGTCACCAAGCGAGAAACTGCATAGGCTCTGACAGATCTAAGATGACCAGAAAATGTTGGGAAAAGGGTCACTTTGGAAGGGACTGTACGCAGTAGTCGACGTACATGCTCTGCAAAAAGGATGTAAACGACTATATTATGGGAGGCTTCAAATACCCAGCATTGAACATGGCGATGGCAGCGAACCAACAGTAATGGAGGTAACACAAATAAACCTCAATCATTGCGACACCGCTGAGCAAATATTGTGACAGTCGGCAACGGAAATAAAGTACGGCGTTACAATCATTGCAGAACCGTTTTGAGTTCCTCCATATAATGTTAATAGCATGGCGGATAGAGCAGGAATGGCTACAATACAAGTTATGAGCAGATACCGCATTCAAAAAGTGGTTGCGAGCTCATATGAAAGATTCGTGATAGCTAAAATCAACGGAATCTTCGTATGCAGTTGCTACGCACCCGATCAGTTCTTGGCCAAACAGAACAAAAAAATAAAAATTTGGCACGACCTTCTCCGATTTGCATGAAACTTTGCATACCTGTTCGTTATAAATTGTAGCACGAAAACGTCACTTCTGATCAAAATGACGACGTAAAATTGAGTAAATGGAACGTGCTCACCGCCATTTGATACTTACTGACCGCGTTCTTGATAACTAACCCCGCTGAGAAGTTTCCAGATCACACCGACCTTTCGGGACAGACATTCCTTCGATTCTCAAGACTAGCAAGACGAACTGATTTAAGGGGAGGTTCTCATTCACATGGCCAAAAAGTAAGCAGTGTTTGACATTTTTTGTTGGCCAACGAAAAAACATAGAAATACGCGGTTTTTAAATTCAAAAAGCTTAGAACTTCGTCTTTATTTCCACATTTTTACAAGGCGAAAAAAATATGGCGCCCGTGGTCACGTGTTGAGTCAGGTAATGTCGCCTAAGAACTTCAAATTTGACGAAACGGTGCGATCTCAAACTTATTGGTCGATTTTTCCCCCCTTTTCCCTCTTTAAGGCTTAAAAAAAATAGTGAATACAAAGAATTTGTAGATTTTATAGGTCATTCCTCCAATGAAAAAGGGTTTCTTTCCAATGTTCAAATATAGAAGTCGTTAAATTGATCCTTGAAAGCGGTTAAATTTAACGACTTCTACATTTGAACATTTCTATGAGATTGTACGCAGTTTTTAAAAATCATGTTTCGAGATAAACGCGTTTAAAGCCGAGAGCGTCCCATGAGGCCGGGACGCCACTTCGGACAATTGCCTTGTAGAAACTTTTCTTGTGCGTGGATCGAAAAACCCTTTCAATACGATATACTAGACACTTATACTTTTAAAAAAATGCAATTACAAAAGAATCGATTTTTGGAAATTTTGAATGAGAACCTTCCCCGTAAAAAGCTGTGCCTAGATGCTGATGCTCATCCATGGGGCGATGCATCTCCAATGTCTCCAATGATGAATTCTTAGCAGTGGCGAAAAGATTGAAGGTGAAGAAAGTCCGGATCCCCAACGTGACCTGTGAGAATATGGTGATGGCCATCATGGCGTTAGCTAGAATCATGCCGAACAACTTTGGACCAAGTGGTAGCTAGACATGTCTTCTGGATAGCGCATCTCCATCGATACTTAGCTATGGAGGTCCAGCCTGTATTACAGTGCAGTACTTCAGATAATTTAGCATTCCTAGCCTAATGTACACATAACACATTTAACACTACTGTACATATAGCACATAAAAATAAGGTTGGTAAGTTATTGTAGTCACAGGAGCTTCGTCAAGTAGCCGGTCGTGGGTGCTCCATTTACCGTGTTTTTTAAGTAAGTTCTTTTACTTGAAATACAGTACTTGATCACAAACTGGGCGTTCTTAAACTGGGCTGTAGCTCAGGTAAAAATCAGTTATACGCTAAAAATAGACGTCACATTTAGCTTGACATTTCTAATGAAATATTATGTGTTATATATTATAAATTATTTTCATTTTCACTTAAAACAAGACGAAATTGCTTTGAGTGGGTTGGTTTGAAGTCTGCAAGTAGTGGACGAAATACGCGTATCTGTCAAAATATAAGCAATTATAACGGAATTTAAAGGAAATAAACCAACCAACTCAAAGATCTTCATAAAGGGATTCCGTTAAGAGGTTCGACAAATTTAAAGGAAGACGAAATCGTTTTTAGCGAAAGCCTTAAGCCTTTCGCGAGTTTGAATGCTGTGGAAATAACATTAACAAACTTTACACTGCTTCAATTCAATTCGGAGATAATCGTTGATATTTTGTTCTACGTCGATTAAACAATCCGTTGAAGTACCCTCAGTTTTTTTTTTTTTTTTAATTTGACATGTGAGCCTTATTAGTGAGTGGAATTTGCTAACTGGGCTGCGCTTTTCGCCCAGTTAGCGAACAATACTGTAGTGCAAAAACACTTCATATAAATATCGGACATGAACAAAAGAGTTCTGTATTTTTCTTCCTTGATTTTTTTCCGTCGATCTTGTTTTCCGTGTTGAGTACCAATGCTCCCATACCTGGACCCAACCTATCGACCCATCAACTCATGAACCGAAGACCAACGGCTTTACTTCCCTTCGGAAGGAATGCGTGATAAGAGATGTTATGCCTCAGAACAACCCCGCCAGCGCCGACTGGGATTGAACCCAGGCTTGCTGGGGTGAGAGGTAATCACGCTTACCACTACACCACTGGCGCCGCTTGGCATAAATGTAGTATTTCACACTATTTCGCAAAAGTTATAGAACTTTATTCTATAAAACACAGTGAATAGAGCACGCACGGTGACTGGCTACTTATGTGTTTACTTGATTTGTTTTCCGTCGATCTTGTTTTCCGTGCTGAGCTCCAATGTTACCAACGCGAGGGAGGCAGCTCCCACACCTAGACCCTACATATACATACACCTGGACCCTACCCATCATCATCATGGCCCGGGGACAAACGGCTTTACTTCCCTTGCGAAGGAAGGCGTGATCAGAGATTTTATGCCTCAGAAAATCCCGGCGGCGCTGGCTAGGATTGAACCCAAGCCTTTTGGGTTGAGTGGCAATCACGCTTACCATTACACCACCGGTGCCACTGACTGGCTACTTGATGATACCTAGGGTGAGGAATTTTTCGTTATTTTCAAAACAAAGTTATTCGGCTGGGAACTGAGAACCCGGGTGCCCCGTCACTCACATAACGGTTAAACTAACGAAGAATTTTAATGTGTTTTAAACTGGAATACTATTTTTTTCAAAAGGTATCACTAATTTTACCTGGAGTGGAAGTCAGGCTAAAGTATCTCTATTCTAATTACTCATCCTCTTTGTTTCTCTTCAACTATAACCCCAACCACTTTTTCAAGAAGGCTTGTACCATGCAGCACTTACAAACTGTTACAAGTTATCCCTAAAGAGATAAAATTCGTCTAACAAGAAACAAAGGTTAACTACGGTGACATCCCAAATAAGATGCTCTACATCTATGCTCATCTAACACCTTAAAGCGTAAATCATTCGAGCAACCCACGCAACCGAAGTGAAATCTGAATTATTCATTCGATGGCCCCATCCAATACATCCAATCTAGTAAAATCCTCGCCATCTTTCTCTTTCAAGGCTTAGCGGGAAGCAAATTATATTTATTTAATGAGACACTGCTTCTATAATTCATTGGGTTGAAATTGACTGCTTTTGACTTTTAATTTCCATCCCTTGTCTTTGGGTGTCTTTTTGTGTCTTTGCGTCGTTCTACATTTTCCTTCCAAACGACGCGACACCAAGCTTGACCTGGAAAGACGCAAACCAACGACGGGTCCGCAAACCACTTCATTATGGCCAACTTTTGACGCTTTCTACATTCCGCCTGATACTGGGCGCCACCGGGTCAACGTACAGATGATATTAGATGAAAAATAAATTAGTTTCGGTAGCCAAATTTCGGGCATGTGCGATTGTGTGGAACAACAGAAAACTGATATATACCTAATTAAGATGCCTACCTACCATTAGCATAGCAAAAATAAATAATGGACACAGTAAAACCATTTATGTTTATAAACAGATTACAAAATGTAGTGACAACAGAAACTTAAACATCGATTTTTTTAACTAACTCATATACACCATGAAATTTTATGAAACTTTACGCAAGATCTAGCGATATATATTGCAGAAATTTACTTGAACGTTGTAGTCTACAATTCTTTGGATTTTTTCTATGTAATTTATTTATTTATCAATGAGACTTAGTATGAATCTTAAAACTACACTCTACGATAAAGTCATGTAAATGTCAGTGCCATGAGACCGACACATTTAAATTTACGTGAAATATTTGTATACGTTTCATGATTTACGTTCAAAAGTGTTTTCAACATCGGAATCATCAACCCAATTATGTTCCTCATGGAGTCACATTTGATAATGCTATCCTCATGTTTTGAAAACGAGAACATGGCTTCACTTAGAGTATCTGGAGCCTTGGAAAAATCTTGATGTCGAGGAAAGTCCCTATCAAAATTGAATGATTTGAATCCCGGTGGTTGACGCCCGCCCTCAATCTAAGACGAAGTCGTCGGGATTTTTAGGAGGCAAAAAATCCCTGGTCTCGTATTTCTTCAGAAAGGACGTAAAGCTGTTGGTCCTGGCCCATGTGATGATGGGTTGGATAGGTTTACAGATGCGGAAGTCACCTCCCTGGCACTCAGTTGCCGTCGGTGATTGGTAGTCAATTTTGGAACAGAGACTGACGATTACAAAAGCAAAGAACACGAAGAAGAAACTTGATTGAGGGGCTTTCGCAACATCACCGCTACTTCCTAATACACTGTTCACAATTCCAAATAACAAGTTTTTTTCTCGATTTTTTTAAACTAGGATATACTGTCAAATACCGCAGAATATGGATAGTTTTGGAATCCAGGCGACGTTTAGGAACCGGAAATTGATACACGACGCCATTTTTAAATCCAAGGAGGTGGCTAACGGTTAGAGAAAAACTTGAAAATTCTCTTCATTCCTTTATTTAACGTCGGTTTCTGCTCCGCAATCTAGTGCTAATCGCCGACGGACATCGATTGCCAACACACATGGGCCGGGACCTTCCGAAGAAAGACGTGACCAGAGATTTTTATGCCTCAGAAAAATTCCACCGACCTCGGCTACGATTGAAACCAGACCCATTGGGGTGAGAAGGCAGTCACGATTACCTCTACACCACCAACGCCGGATAACTTGTAAATTCTGTCAAATACCGCACAATATAGGTATTTTTGGAATCATTGTGGCATTCAGGGATCGAAAATCGATGTCTGACGCCATTCAAATAACGAATATGGCGGCTTCCGGTTACATAAAAACTAGGAAATTCTGTCAAATACCCACATTGTGAGTATCTTTGGAATCATCGTGACGTGTAGGGACCAGAAATTGATGTCTGATGCCATTTTGAAACCAGTATGGCCACTTCCCATAAGAGAAAAGCTTGGAAATTCTGTCAAATACTCCACAATATGAGTATTTTTGTAATCGGGGTGACGTGTAGGGACCGAAAATCCATGTCTGACGCCATTTTGATCAAAGATTGTGGCTGGATGCCACCTTATTGGAACTCAACCTGGTGTCAGACATGGATTTCCGGTCCCTACACGTCACTCCGATTCAAAAAATAAACATATTGTGGGAAATTTGACAGTATATTTCAGTTGGTCTCGAACTGGAAGCCGCCATATTGGATTTAAATCTGGCATCAGACATGGGTTGCCAGTCTCTATCCGTCACTTTAATTCTAAAAATACCCATATTGTGGGAGTATTTGACAGTATTACCCAGACTTTCTGTAACTAGATGCCGCCATGTTGGATTTCAAAATGTCAGTCATGGATTTACAGTTCTACACGGCACCCCGATTCCAAAAACACCTATATCACAGACAAACAGACGTAACACTTTGAAAAAGTTTTTCCTGAAAACATAGTATCTCAAAACATAGGACCTCAGTAACGACATCTCTCTGGCTTCTCGCGGAAAACAAGATTACTCGCTAACTCGCAAACAATATTGCATAAAAGTTCTATAGAATGTATAGAAACGTCAAAGTAATCCGATGCCAGCGCTGCGGCGAGTAGTTCGTGAAACTGATAATATTCAAATCAACCGTTAAATGCGTGAACGAAGATACACAATGAAGTGTTACGTCTGTTTGTCTGTGCCTATATAGTTGGGTATTTGACAGTTTTTTTTCTGTTTTTTTTTCTATAACTGGAAGCTACCATCTTTAATTTCAAAATGGTGTCAGTTTTTTTTTTGTAAATTCATATATTTGTCAAGGCTCAATTGCATTTACTTAATGGAGCCATAATATAATATGTATTAAAAATAATTATAATAACTAAAGTTAGTAGAACGGGAGCCGATTACTCGCAGCTTACTCGAGGTTAAGGACTACAATTTTTAAACAGGTTGGACGTAGACCCTGAAGGAGGTACATGGGGGCGAATTGTCGTTTTAATCTCCGTCACTCTTGCATCGGAGCATAAACGTAAAGGAAGCGGTGGCGTGCAAGTGCTCTGAATCTCGGAAGGTGAATGGACAATGGTGAATGGAACAACTGAAATTGAACACAAAAAAGGGCTATCTTGGGAGAACGATGAGAGGACTGACACATCAATTTAAAAACAACTAAAGACTCATGAATTCTCAAATCGATCCGTTTTAGAAAAATGTAAATCAACTTCATATATTCGAAAACGCGGCTAGCCAGAACGTCTCTAATGAGTGTAGCTGGTTGTATCCTCGGGCCCTAAGGGATTCGCACAACTGAGATCTACACAGTATAAAGTACAAGACCAAACAACATGCTCGATGTCGTGGTAACTGTCACCAAAGGCGCATAGATTGCTGTCTGAGAGCCCAATCCGATAGAGATGTGAGTCTAACGAAAAATGATTGGACATGAGTCTAGACATGACACGGATAAAGTCACAGCCCATGCCCAACCCTTTAAACCATGGTTTGTTCAACACCTGTGGGAGAATAGAATGCAGTCACGTTCCCAAATCACCATCATTCCACTTTTGTTGCCAGTTGGTGAGGACTTCCCAACTAACATTCCTAACTAACATTTTTAGCTTTGTAAGCCAACTTTTCCAGCGTTGTGCTGTAAGGTAGATGAAAAGAAGCTGCAGAGCTACAAGCTACAAGCAAAAGCTAGCAAAATAGTTTTGGAGAGCGTTTACTCAACTTTCTCACAACCATTATTCAATTTGTCACTCGCACTGAATAACATCAGCCAATAAACGCTAGTGTCACTTCTATACACACACTACCCAACTTTCAACTTGTAGCTGCAAAACAAAGCTAATAAAGTGAATATATTACTCATTTGATGGCTTCTACACAACCAACCACTCTTGCTGTATAACATAAACATCAAAAGTGCTTTTTCAACAACTAAACAACCTGTACTCAGCTTATTAACTGTGTTAGAGCAACTTCGGAAGCATTTTCACAGTCAACTAGGTTTATTTTTAGACGTATGCAGTTTAACAGCTTTACTCTGCTCTTTTATAACTAGTCGAGAAAATTGATTCATGTGTACTATTATAAAGCCTCTACTCAGCGATTTTGTTGTAGAAGGGAATGTTGATTTGTTTACATAAGTTCAAAGTGTTGGCGTAGCACAGTTGGTAGTGTCAAGGTTTGCCACTGAGGTCGTCTCGAGTTCGATTCCAGGTTCCGGTGCAGGGTAAATTATTTGGTGATGATTTGTAACTTATTTCGATTAATTTGATTCACAGCAAAATAAACTCAATAAATTCCTTCATAAAAAAAAGCGTAAACAGTATTTAACCCGGCTTCCAGAGAAAGCTGTGTAGTGATTATTGGATAACCGGGAAAAGGTTGAATAAGCGCCTTTCAAGTTCACACACAACTAAACAGCAGGATAACAGCTGTATAGAAGCGTTAATGGATATGCAATAAGAGCTTCTCCCGACTGTTTCAACAGCCATAAGTAGCTGACTAAGTTCGCCAAATTTGCTTGTACAGAGGTTGAGTAAAGGTTTCCTCATATCGTATAACGTTTGAATACAGCTTGAGACTGTATAAATGAAATGAGTAAAGCGTTTACATTGTGAAAATTGTTAGTTGGGTTGCTGACGAGCAATTGAGAAAAATGCATTAAAAGCTTTAAATGGCGTCAGTTATGGGTTTCCACTCCTCATACGTCACCCCGATTCCAAAAATACCCATATTGTGAAGTATGTGACAGTATTTCCCAGCTTTTATGTAACCGGATGCCTGCATCTTGGATTTAAAAATGGGGTCAGCAATAGATTTTCGGTTCCTACATGTCACTTCAAAAATACCAATATTGCGTCAATATTTGTCACTCCAAAAATACCACTATTGAGGTGTATTGCCAAGATGACTTGAGGTTCAATACGAGAGACTTTTTGAGGCTGTTGCGATGCGACACTTATTACATGAGATCTCTTCAACATGCTCGTTGCTGGCCACATTAAGAATCCAGGGCCACACTGACCAACACCTAGACATGTTTTGGATATCACCTCAAAATTTAATTTAGTAAGAAGGGTCAGCTCTCACCAGGTGATTAAATTAAGGTTTTTTTTAAGACTAGCTTTTGCTATGTACAATCTATGGGCGCACATACGAAGCGCATACCAGGCTTGAGATGGAGTATTCGATTTCCAGTCCAGTCTAGGATAATTTCAGGTTGGAAATTTTCCCTCGCCTTCTCTGGGCTTGACAATTATACAATTACGAAAATGGTACCGCTTAAGAAAAGCGTGGCTGCTTTCTTACTCCAGTGGGTCTAGGTTCAATCTCAACCCAGGTCGTCTGAGGAGAAAATTCTCTGGTCACGGCCCATATGTAGATAATTTGATATATTCAAGTCCTGCAGTGAAGTCTGTTTATCTAGGCATTGCTTGGAATTAAAATTTATATTTCAATCACCATTTTTCTAAACATGCTTAGTGTGTACAAACGAAAATAAAATTATTGAGGATGGATAACACAATTTAATAAACAGATACACGTTGAAACTGTTGAACGTTGTTTTATCAGTTCCATCGGATATTCCTCATCCACTTCTGCTGTATCAAATTTTCTTATTTTTCTTCCTCGTCAGTTGCCCGTGAACCTTCATTATCCATCCCCCGCCCAGCATATCCGATGCGGCAGCTAGTGGTCTGTGTCTTGCTCTCGTGTTATTTAAACTCCCGGCTGAAGTAATAAATCATCACGTTTGCCCACTGACTTTCCTCATTTAGCTCGTATTTTTTTTTTTCTCAGCACTCAACTCCTCTACTTGAGAGCCCAGAGGAGAAAGGAACGCTACTGAATGTATGTAGGTACGTACGAACATACACACAGTCTATAAACCCAGCCAAGTGTCAGATGGGGCAGCACGATGGATGGGTGTTGGTTGGTGCTGCCACCACCGCCACCGTTGACTAGAGGAAGTGCCATCGTTTGCCAACATCGACCTTCTCTACCCGGTTTATGTAACCGGAAGCAAGCACTCGGAAAGCAATCTTTGCCCATCTTCTATAGTCTTACCAACAGCACTACCACAACTGTCCCCTTGCGGATCAGTCATAGCTAATGGTTATGCCGGAGTGTATGTATGTATTCTCATCCCCCACGCTACCGAGCCTCTACAACCAGAGGGCATTATTCTAGCCTAGCTGATGAGCGTTAATGAAGTAGTTATAGCTAATTAAAAACCTTCGATATCTTGATTATTTCACCATTGTTGTTGCGATGATACTGGTTACGAGCTAAGCAGCAAATGCTGACGTTAAACCAGTGTTTGTTGAGGCATTTGCTTCGTAGAGATACTGGGATGATATTATGATGTATAGGTACGTCGTTTGCCTTTTTGCTGTGGCACCAACAAGAGCAAGTCATCGGCAGCTCAACATCATTTGATTGTTTGTAAGCAATCGTAGACCAAGATTAAGTTATGTTGAAAAAAGTACAACATTGTGTCCGCCAAAAACTACGCCAAAAGAAATTATTTATTTATTTAGTTTATGCAATCGATGTACCTTAAGGCTAAATCCATTTTAATATAATGCTACGATTTGTTCAATTCAAACAGTATAATTCTGTTCAATTCAATATGTTCAATTCTGATACTTATTCATTACATTACTAATTTATGTATATATGTTCTCTCAAACCCCGTCTTAAGCTTGCCAAAGAAATGTTAGAGTTGATGATTAATGGTAATTGATTTCAATAAGTAATGTCTCATGCAAACATAGACCGACTACAATAAGCATTTCTATGCTGATGAGTTAATAAATGCCTAGTTTTAGAAGTTCTCAATGGGGTCAGCTTAGAAAGCAGTGATGATTATTTTAAATAATGTTAAACATGATCTGAACAAATAAAATATTTGTTATTAACATCCTATATGACTTTTGTGCAAATGAAATACTCTGAAGAGTCATGAAAAGCTATAAACGTATCATACACACGAATTTAACACAACCCGCAGATGACGTGACAGACGTTAAATAAGCTTTGCTGTATACGAAATCACTAAAAATAAAATGCAGTAATATTAACGATTTGAAAACATTAGTCCTCGCAGCAACATTAAAATGCCTATTTACTAAATTCAATCTCCTGAACACTTCACCACATTGAATTAATATGGTCATCCCAATTAAGATCAGATCTGAAAATAACGCCTAAATTGTCGATTTTAGAAACAAATTAAACTAGCTCGCCGTTGAGGAAAATGCAAGGAATGACAGAATTATTGCTTGATTATTTTTTTTTTTCCTTTTTTTTTTTTTTTTTTTTTTTTTTTAACTCTTTATTTGTTCCAAATTCAAAATAAATTACATTTCATTTTAACCTAGGTGCTCCAGTTACTGCAGTAACGTACCAGCCTTAATTGTTATGATATATATCTAAGTGTTACATTGTTCATGTCTTGCCAATTCAGTATTTTAAACAGGTTTTTTAACCTGCATGTCAGTATAACAATTGATATCTTAAAACTAAAAACTAAAACTAAATCTTATCTAAGTATAAAGGGAATTAATCGTTGCAATTGAGGATTGCAACGATTTTTGCCTGAAATTATTCATTATTTTGTTGGACATTTGTGCTAAAGTCTCAACATTCGAAATTCTATGTACTTCGGTTGTACTGTACCAGGGAGGCAACTTCAAAATCATTTTCAGAACTTTGTTCTGAATCCTTTGAAGTGCTTTTTTCCTGGTAGTGCAGCAACTAGACCATATTGGCACAGCGTAAAGCATGGCCGGTCTAAAAACTTGTTTAAATATTAGAAGTTTATTCGTCAGGCAAAGTTTGGATTTCCTGTTTATAAGAGGATACAAACATTTTATATATTTGTTACATTTGGCTTGAATGCCCTCAATGTGATCTTTAAAAGTTAATTTTTGGTCAAGTATTAATCCAAGATATTTCACTTGGTTTGACCAGGAAATTGGAACTCCGTTCATAGTGACTATGTGACTACTACTAGGTTTCAAAAACGAAGCTCTAGGCTTATGTGGAAATATTATAAGTTGAGTTTTGGAAGCGTTGGGAGAAATCTTCCATTTTTGTAAATAAGAAGAGAAAATATCTAAACTTTTCTGCAGTCTGCTGCAAATAACACGAAGACTTCTTCCTTTAGCGGAAATGCCTGTGTCATCAGCGAACAAAGATTTGTGGCAACCCTGAGGCAAATCAGGGAGGTCCGAAGTGAAAATGTTATACAATATAGGCCCAAGAATGCTACCCTGAGGAACTCCTGCCCTAACAGGTAGTCGATTAGATTTGGAATTTTGATAATTTACTTGAAGAGTTCTGTCAGTTAAATAATTTTGAACTAATTTCATAATATAAAGTGGAAAATTAAACTTTTTCAATTTAGCAATCAAACCTTCATGCCAAACACTGTCGAATGCTTTTTCTATGTCTAGAAGAGCAACTCCAGTTGAGTGGCCTTCAGATTTGTTTGAACGAATTAAATTGTTAACTCTTAAGAGTTGATGAGTAGTTGAATGCCCATGGCGAAATCCAAACTGCTCATCTGCAAAAATTGAGTTCGTATTGATGTGAAGCATCATTCTATTCAAAATTATCTTTTCAAAAAGTTTACTTATTGAAGAAAGCAAACTTATTGGACGGTAGCTAGAAGCTTCAGCTGGATTTTTATCCGGCTTCAAAATTGGAACAACTTTTGCATTTTTCCATTTATCAGGAAAGTATGCCAAATGGAAACATCTGTTAAATAATTGTACCAAGAAAGACAAGGTACTCTCTGGGAGTTTTTTTATGAGGATATAGAAAATTCCATCATCACCTGGAGCTTTCATATTTTGAAAATTTTTAGTTATAGACCTTACTTCGTCCAAATCAGTCCCCCAGGAATCATCAAAAATATTTTCCCGAGAGAAAATATTCAGAAAATCCCGAGCAACCTGATTCTCAATAGGACTAGTAAGACCCAAACTGAAATTATGGGAACTCTCGAATTGCTTAGCAAGTTTCTGAGCTTTTTCCAAATTTGTGATCAAAATTTTACCACCTTCTTTAAGCGCTGGAATTGGTTTTTGAGGTTTTTTCAAAATTTTTGTGACTTTCCAAAAGGGTTTGGAACTTGGGTCTAATTTAGAAATATTATTTTCAAAAGTTTTGTTCCTCAGGGCAGAGAATCGCTTTTTAATTTGTTTTTGCAAATCCCGCCAGATAACTTTCATGGCAGGATCGCGTGTTCTTTGATATTGTCTCCTACGGACATTTTTAAGACGGATCAAGAGCTGAAGATCATCGTCTATTATAATTGAATCGAATTTAACCTCGCATTTTGGTACTGAGGCAGCTCTTGCTTCAACTATAGAAGTAGTCAGAGATTCAAGAGCATAATTAATTTTATCTTTGGTTTGCAAAGGAATGTTTGGATCGAAGTTATATTCCATAAATGTTCGATACTGCTCCCAATCAGCTCTATGGTAATTGAAAGTAGAGCTGTTGGGATTACAAATTATTTCTTGGGATATTTCAAAAGTTACTGGAAGGTGATCAGAACCGAAGTCAGCATGGGTAACCAATTGGCTACAAAGTTGACATGAATCAGTTAAGACCAAATCAATAGTGGAGGGATTTCTTGCAGAAGAAAAGCATGTTGGGCTGTTTGGATATTGAATAGTGTAATAACCTGCAGAACAATCATCAAACAGAATATTACCATTGGAATTGCTTTGAGCATTATTCCATGAGCGGTGTTTTGCATTAAAATCACCAATAATGAAGAATTTAGACCTATGACGGGTAAGTTTCTGGAGGTCACCCTTGAGAAAATTCTTTTGCTGGCCTACGCATTGGAATGGCAAATAGGCAGCTATAAACGTAAGTTGTCCAAATTTTGTTTCAACAGAAACCCCCAAAGTTTCAAAAACTTTGGTTTCTAATGAAGAAAGAATTTTATGTTTGATTCGTCTATGAATAATGATGGCAACGCCACCACAGGGTCCATCAAGACGATCATTTCTATAAATCAAGTAGTTTGCGTCCTTCTTAACCTTATGGGCAGGTTTAAGGAACGTTTCAGTTATAACGGCAATATGCACGTTATGAACTCTTAAAAAGTTAAATAGCTCGTCTTCATTATCTTTAAGAGATCGAGCATTCCAATTTACAATATTTAATGCTTTAAAATCCATTACTGAATTTTAAAGTCATGACAATATTATTTGCAAATTTTACTCCAGTTTGAATAGCATCAAACATGGAGTTAGATTTAAGCATATCAGAAATCATGTCAATTAATGAATTCTGTAAAAATTCCATTTTGGGGGCAGTCATGCTTCCTAAGTCAAAATTGTCAAAATTTCCATTAGAACGTTGGTTAGTATTTTGATTTCTACCCGCTGCAATAGCAGCATAGGTAGCTCCATTAACTCGCTGAACATTGTTAGCAGCGAGGGGAGTAGGTACAGATGAAACATTTGAAGCAGGGGAGATATTTGTACCTACGGGTACGAATGTAGAATTTGTTCCTCGCTGACCGTTGTTAACAGCAGAGGAATTTGTACCTGGTCGGAAACGTGGAGCGTTTCCTACCTGACGGTTAGAACGAGATTGTAGGATCGCTTTGCGAGTCTTACATTCCCAAAAATTGGATTTGTGGTTTTCACCACAATTTGAACATTTAAATTTCTTAGGATCTTCCTTCACAGGACAGTCGTCCTTTGCGTGAGAGGAATCACCACAATTCATGCATTTAGCTGGCATGTAGCAATTTTTAGTTCCGTGACCCCATCCCTGGCACTTACGGCACTGGGTGAGGTTTTGGAAATTTCCTCCAGTCTTCCTGAAGTGTTCCCACTTCACTCGGACATGGAGCATAAGGCTAGCTTTTTCTAAGGCCTTAAGGTTGTTTAGTTCGCTAGACTTGAAGTGAACTAAATAAAAATCATTAGAAATCCCGTTGCGTGAATCGCCAGGACGGGATTTCATTTTCATTTTGATTACTTGGAGTGGCACAACTCCAAGTAATTTTGCCAGTTCATCTTTGATCTGATCCAGGGATTCACCACTGGGCAGTCCTTTCATGACAACCTTGAACACACGTTCAGTTTTGGTGTCGTAAGTAAAAAATTTGTGCTTCTTCTCAGTAAGATACTTGAGAAGACATTTAAATCCGTCCAAGGTTTCAGCCAATACACGGCATTCACCCCGACGTCCAATTTGTAGTGAAAACTTAACTTTCACGAAATTCAAAAGTTCCATGCGAAGAGCATGGAAATCGGTAGTGGTTATCACAATAGGGGGAATCTTTTCCTTCTTGGCATTAAGCCGGGAAAGTTTACTAGAATTTTTCTTGGATGATGGATCATTCTCATCATCCGTGAGCAAATCAAATTGATTACTCAAATTAATTTCATCAGAAGGGGGGTCAAGAGTTTGCCCCTTTCTTTTGCGTTTAGGCGCCATGGCGGCAGTAAATTTTTATCCAAATCGACTTCCAAGCAGATTACTATAAGAATCTGAAGGATCGAAGAGGAATTTTCCAAATCGATATCCAAGAAGGATTACCTCGGGTAGGGTCCAAACAAGGATCGAAGAGGAATAAGAGTTGAACAAGGTAGAAAATTTTTACAGGTTGAGCACTGAAAAGTGCTGTTAAAATTTGTTGTAGCTTTAGGTAGTAGTAACACTTCCTTCAGCAAAAAGCAAATAGATCCGCACGGCAAGAGAGCACGATGCGGACTGATTTTTTTTTTTTTTTTTTTTTTTTTTTTTTTTTTTTTTTTTTTTTTTTTTTTTTTTTTTTTCCTTGATTGATGCTTCGGTACTTGGTACCAATGTGAGAGGCAGTCACGCTTACCACTACAGCACTGGCACCGCTGATCGACCAATTAGCAGAGCATTAGCTATGGAAGGATTAATGGCAAGCAACTTTCAACTTCCTACTTTCATCTTCCGAACTCACTTCTAAACTTACTTCCGAATTTTACGGAATCATGATTTTAAGATTGGTGTTGTTGTTATTTTTGGTGACAGCTCTTTTGAAATGCTACCAGTCACGTCAGATGTCAATTCATCAGCGACATACAGGTAATATGTATCTAAATGTACAATATCGCAACTTCTAGAAAGTGTATCACATCTCAGAAGCGTACACGAGCCTAAAAGTATTTACGACATTGGGTTAGGAACAATAATATATCCATAAGGTTAAGTTTTTTTTTTTTTTTTTTTTTTTTTTTTTTTTTTTTTTTTTTTTTTTTTTTTTCTAATCAAGCTCTGTTAATAAGTGTTTATTAAATACTCGGAATTAAAGAGCAAGTGCAAGGCAGTTACATATCAAATGATAAGAAGTTCTATAGTCGCATATAGAAAAGATTCAATTTTCTGAATGCTCGCCAGCTCGAGCAGAATAAATTAACTTATGAATACCAAATTCATATATGATGACAGCACAACTGGCAACCTGAATCAACCTGGTCTATACAAGGTGTGGAATTGATGGCCTGTAGGTGCAGTTCGTTTTTCACTCGGCTGTCAGTCGGCTTCGCACGATTTACTTCCTTCGTACGCTCAAACACGCTCGTAGTTACGTCATAACGTTTGTATCAATCAGCGTTTGCATTGGAAATTGAATATTTTTTTTTTTTTTTATAATTACTTTATTTGTACAGGCTCAATCGAATAAACTTTACAGAGCCGAGTTATCCTTTGCGTTATACATTATTACTGTCTTAAATTTAAAGTTAAAGGAACTGGACCGAGTACTCGCGGTTGTCTCGAGGTTAGTGGAGATTTACAATTTTTTGGATGGGAAAAGGGAAGAAGGAGGTTTGAAATGTGGTTTACGATACAACTATTTACTTAATCCTAAAGCATGAAATTATTTCTATTCATCTTGAAAACAAACATTGAAAAAAAAAACACCACACGTACAAAATACAAACTAAACACAAGGTTAATCAAACTTACAATCTAAGGTTAATATCCTTAAAGTAAACATATATGAGTTTCATAAACTCCAGATCGCGTCTAGCCAAAATATCCCGAACTGGAACATTAGGTTGTCTACCTCGAGCCCGAAGGGAATCATAAAAATGTGATCTGACTCCACGATACTCCGCACAAGACCAAAGGATGTGATCAGCGTCCTGGTAACCTTGTCCACATTCACAGAGATTGCTGTCTCCCAACCCCACACGGAACAAGTGAGCGTTTAGACAATAGTGATTGGACATGAGACGAGACATCACGCGTATGAAGTCTCGACTCAAGTCCAACCCTTTGAACCATGCAAACTTCGACACCTTAGGGATAATTGAATGTAGCCATCGTCCCAAGCTCCCTTCACTCCATTGATGTTGCCAGCTAACGAGCGACTGCTGACGATAAATAGAGAAAAATTCACTATAGGCGATCTGTCGATCATAAATGTCGCCTTCCATAGCGCCCACCTTCGCAAGTGAATCCGCCTTCTCATTGCCCAAAATTGAGCAATGCGAAGGGACCCACGCGAAGGTGATGATGAAAGAGCGCACGGATAAAGTACTAAGCAGTTCTCGTATTTTCAAGAGAAAATACGAGAAGTGCTTTACCGGCCTAATGGAACGGATAGCCTCGACAGAACTGAGACTATCCGTAAAAATAAAGTAGTGGGCTGGAAGAAGTGAAGCAATAGTTTCCAAAGTGTAGTGAATTGCTGCCAGTTCAGCCACATACACAGAACAAGGAGCTTCAAGTTTTCGAGAGGCGCTATGAAATTCATTAAATACACCAAAACCAGCGGACTCCTCTATTAGAGATCCATCTGTGAAAAACGTTCTTGCAGAATCAATATGGCCAAACTTTGCAGCGTATAATGACGGAGCAATCATAGGACGATGATGCTCTGGAATTCCGCGGATTTCCTGTGTCATAGATAAATCAAAATTCACTGAATTGCCGAAATCGGAGAAGATTACACGATTGGGAATATTTCTTGAAGGGCTGACATCCTGTGTTAAATATAGGTAGTATAAAGTCATAAAACATGTTTGAGGATTTAGCTCCAGAAGCTTCTCAAAATTTTCGATCACCAGTGGGTTCATTACTTCGCAACGGGTGAGGAGCCTCAGAGATAACTCTGAAAAACGGACGGATAGTGGCAACATGCCCGCCAGCACTTCGAGACTCATAGTATGAGTCGAGTGCATGCATCCTAACGCGATACGAAGACAACGATACTGGATCCGTTCCAGCTTGATGATGTGCGTTTTAGCTGCCGACTGGAAGCAAAAACTACCGTACTCTAAAACCGATAAAATCGTTGTCCGGTACAACGTCAGAAGATCTTGTGGATGGGCTCCCCACCACGTTCCGGTAATTGATCGAAGGAAATTGATCCTTAGTTGGCATTTTCGTCTCAGATACTCAATGTGGGATCTCCAGGTGCATTTGGAATCGAACCAGACCCCGAGATATTTAAAAGACATGGAATGAGTGATCGGTTTACCCAAAAGTTGAAGCTTCGGTTGTGCTGGGCTATGCTTCCTAGAAAAAACGACCAACTCAGTTTTCTCCGTGGAGAATTCGATACCTAGCTGAATAGCCCAAGTAGACAAATTGTCCAAGGTATACTGTAAGGGTCCTTGCAGGTCAACCTCTTTTGGCCCTGTGATAGACACTACGCCATCATCTGCAAGTTGTCTCAACGTGCAATTGTCACTAAGACAGACATCAATTTCTCTAACGTAGAAATTGTACAAAAGGGGGCTTAAACATGAGCCTTGGGGGAGACCCATGTAGCTAAATCGAAAAGCTGTAGAGTTTCCATGAGAAAAGCTCATATGTTTTTCTGACAGCAAATTGTACAAAAAATTATTCATTAATGGAGACAATCCACAAGCGTGGAGTTTCTCTGAAAGAACTTCAACGGATACTGAATCAAAAGCCCCCTTGATATCCAAGAACACAGAAGCCATTTGCTCTTTCTTAGCAAAAGCTAACTGAATTTCCGAGGAAAGCAACGCGAGACAGTCGTTCGTTCCCTTACCCCTACGGAAACCAAATGAGTATCTGAAAGAAGGTGGTTCGTCTCAACCCATTTGTCGAGGCGAAAAAGGATCATTTTCTCCATCAATTTCCGAATACACGACAGCATCGCGATGGGCCGATACGAATTGTGATCCGACGTGGGTTTATCAGGCTTTTTAATGGCTATCACCCTTACTCGTCTCCAATCGTCGGGAACAATATTGAGCTCCAAGAACTGATTGTACAAGTTCAACATGCGCCTCTTAGCGACGTCTGGGAGGTTTTTCAGCAAGTTGAACTTGATTCTATCAGATCCCGGGGCAGAATTGCCACACGAAAGGAGAGCGAGTGAAAGTTCAACCATTGAAAAAGGGTGACTGATTTCGTCTACCGAATTCGCGGTTTCGCGAGGAATCAACTGCGACGGCACGGAATCCGGACACACTTTTCGCGCGAATTTAAGAATCCATTGATCCGAGCATTCCTCGCTTTCGTTGTTAGTAGACCGGTTACGCATTCTTCGCGCCGTACTCCAAAGCGTATTCATAGACGTTTCGCGCGACAATCCGTCTACAAACTGCCGCCAGTAACCCCGTTTTTGGCCTTGATGAGGCTCTTGAGTTCGCGTTCGAGAGATGTGTATGCGTCGAAATGCTCGCGTGTTCCGCGTTTCCGAAAAAGTTTAAACGCGTCGGACTTTTTACGGTAAACCTCCGTGCATTGTTGATCCCACCAGAGCGATGGTGTTTTCTTACGGGTTGACGATCGCGGCACCGGTCGTGTTTGAGCTTGAAGGGCGCTGTCGACGATGAGATTAGAGAGGAAATTATATTCCTCCAACGGCGGAAGCTCTTCCACTGACGATACTGTATCGTCTATCGCGGATTGGAACTTAGTCCAATCAATGTTACGGGTTAGATCATACGCGACGTTAACGGATGCTGACGAGTTGAACCCACTGGCAATCGAAATTTTGATCGGCAGATGATCACTACCGTGCGGATCCTGGATTACATGCCAAGTGCAATCCAACGATAGTGAATTAGAGCAAAAGGTGAGGTCTAATCTGCTACCATTCGAGGATGGACCAGCCAAACGTGTTACTTCTCCATTGTTAATATTGTCATGTTGAAGTTGTCGCAGAGATCATAAATCAAAGTAGAACGGTTATCATCGTACAGCTCCCCCCAGCCTGTACCGTGGGAGTTAAAATCTCCCATGATCAACCATGGAGCGGGAAGTACCGCACATATGTCGAAAAGTTGTTTGCGATTAACAGAGACTCTAGGAGCAATATATACAGAAGCAATACAAAGGCTCTTACCTTTAATGGTAGCCTGACATGCGACAACTTCAATACCGGGGAATTCGGGAAGATTCACTCTATAGAAGGAATGGCACTTTTTGATCCCCAAAAGTACCCCTCCTCCACGTGAATCCTCACGATCCAATCGAATAATGTTAAAATCAAAAAAAGGGAGATCAATTTCTGAAGAGAGCCATGTTTCACAGAGGGCAAATGCATCGCAATTTTTGTTATGGACTAATTTCGGAATAAGACTTCGACAATTCCACTGTAGAACAGTGATCAAATCCCCGACCTCGTTTGGAAAATTATCCATCGAAGGAGATGATAGCTGCAAGAAGGGGCCATTTTGAAGTCAATTGCTTCAAGAAGGATTTCACAGTCGGAAGCAATGTGAGGACAATGCTTTTCAGAGGATCAGAAATGTTGAGGTATTTGAGAATACCGTCCACAATGTCATCAAATGAGAACAGCCCAGATGAAGAAGGGGTTTCTGTTCTTAAAATTGGGGCATCAGGGGTTTTGGATGTCCCCGGAAGAGGTGGAAAATCCTGGGTATAATCAGTTCTGCGGAATCCAGGAGGAGTAGAAGTCTCCTTTTTTCCACCACTCCTTGATTTGGGCAAGCTGATTTGGGGTTCTTGATCTGCAACTTTCCGCGAACGGATGCGTTTTCGTTTCCGGGCAGAACCTTCCGGAAAACTGAAAGAAACTCCCTCCTCAGCCAAGTCAGAGCCAGACTCGTCATCTGACAAAAGAGCGAAGGGATTTGTTTCGTTGGTCGATGGCTTGGCTGTCTTAAGCATTTCTGCAAAAGACCGCCTGGAACGTTCCTTAAGGGAGCGTTTCATTTTGTCCCCGAGCTGTTTGTACGCCGGGCACGACGAGAGAGCATGAGGAGGAGTTCCATTGCAGTACACGCATTTTGGTGCAGTAGCTGCGCAGGCGCCATCCTCATGCTTCTCCCCGCATGTGGAGCAGCGTGCCTTGTTGCCGCAGTGGGAGGCCGTATGTCCCAACCGCTTACAATTCTGGCAGTTCATGACCCGAGGTACAAACAACCGCACAGGAAGACGAAGTTTTCCCAGCTCGATGTATTGAGGAAGGGCAGATCCAGAAAAGGTCACCCGAAACGAGTCTGTGGGGGTAAAAATCTTTTTACCCTCGCTGAGCGATACTGACTTCATTCTATGAACGGCCAGTATCTTTACCGGAGGAAGCAAGGGGTTCTTGAATCGGCCAACCGCTTGCTTCTCCAGTATCTCGGGGTTCAGGCTCGCCTCAGTGACCACGCCTTCGATCTCCACATCAGAGGCTGGAATGTACACCCTATATTCCAGTGTGAAAAACTGGGAAACAGCAATTTCATTAGCCTGTTTCAGGTTAGCGACGGTCACACGAAGTTTGTTGTGCCTAACCTTCGTTATTTCGGTCACGGCAGAGAATCGCTTTGTCAGATCATCAGAAATCTGAACAACATTCAAGGGTTTGTTTTTGGGCTGAAAATAGACAACCCATGGGCCAGTCGAGTCATTCGGGTAGGCCCGCAATCTGGAGTTTTTCTCAGCCTGCCCATTGACAGACTGAGACGACGAACCAGGGATGACATCATCATTTTTCTTAGATGAATGGTCATCCATGTCGTCTTCTGACAAAACATCCATTTTGTTCAACTAGTGGGAGCGCAAAACGCTCTCCCACTGAACGCACGGACACAATACACAGAAAACACTACAAACACAGAAATACAAAATGAAAATTTAACTAATGGGGGAGGAAAAGAAACAAGAAAAAGTTGGAAGGGTTGTATACTAGATACGACCGCAGGGTTGGCGTTGGATAACGTCTGTTATGTGTTTTATTTAATTGTGTATATTATATTTTAGGAATATTGCTTAATATCTCTTTTGCGAAAGTTTGGTGGCCCTGAAAAGGGCCGTTTTGTTGGGCTGATGTTGTTGGGTTTGCTCTACTCTGTCGCCCTGGAGGAGCTTTGGAATGATGTTGGTAGTTCGAAGACAGACAGCATCACCCCTTCCAGCGTTCCCACACCCCAGTATAGTCCCCAAATTTAAGTGTAACTGTGATATTCTGGATAGAAATTGTCTTCAAAACTAACTCTTTGTCGAATTATTGGTGGCCCTGAAAAGGGCCGTTTTGGTTGTGGTTTTGGAATGATAGACTGAATAAATGATTATGTTTTAAAAATTTCAGTTTTTGCTCCGATCAACAACCATACGGGGCAATATGAGCACCCTAGTAAAAGTTAAGGTTTTGACAGGTTTTCACTAGAAAATAACATGCAGGAATCAAGTGAAATAGAAACATAAGTTCTTTTAGCAACAGTTACGTGTATTGCTCGCTGTAGAACCAGCGGATCAGTAAAATGTAATATAGTGAATGTGATGCTTGTTTGCTTGACTGCATATCTTATAATATTCTAGAGATTTTGAGCTAATGTTACATTTCCATTATTATCTTAGACATGTAATTGAATTTTGATACGGTTTTCATGGAGATGCATATTAGAAGCATTTTCAACAAGTTTGTAAAAAAAATTGATTGAGTTAATAGGTATTATGCCCAAACGAACGGTGGCCCATCTCGCCCCGTATGGTCTTCTTGCCCCCATCGCCTCTATTGGACTGAATTCGGAAACGCTCATGTCCAACCGGTTTTCGTTTTGGGCTGGAAATTCTCTAAAGCAACATATTTAAAAAAATTTGGGAAAATCCGGAACATAATTAAAAATTCTTGAAATAAACGTAATAACATATAAGTGAATTATATCTGGGTTAGTATCTGGCAAGACGATTGAAAATCTGGAAAATCAAATAAATCACGAATACTGGCAACGCTGTCTCGTTTCATGCCCGTAGAGACAACCGACACTCATCCCATTGTCAGTATTTTGCTACCCACAGTATTTATTGTACCGTCCCTGTATTCATAATATGCTACTCGACGCAGGTATAAAACCACCCTCGACGGTCGAAATGTCATCATTCGCTGCCAGACTGTTGAGCAGTTCAGTCTATTTGAATTCTCTCTAGTTTCGTTCGTTCGTTCGCAAGTCGAATTAGCTCCGCGTTGTGTAGTGACGCTCTCGCTGACCCAGCCATGGGTAAGAAATCGCGCGGTAACGCGAGTGCCGGTTTACCGGGAAAACAGACTCTCCCAGGAGACGGCGCGACCACCGAGCCAGCCCAGAAGAAGCAGAAGAAAACCCCATTGCCCATCCCGACAGGCGTTGCGGACCCGCAGCCGGGGCCTCCCGGAACTAAACGACCCAGACCTGAAGACAGCAGCGCCACCGTATCAGCAGCAAAAAAGCTGCTGAGCAACAATCCGTTCTCCGCCCTGCAGAACGGAGCGCAGCCGCAGTCGGACCCTGAGACGGTGCCGAAAAAAGTTAAGATGCCACCCTTCTATGTGAAGGGCTTCCCTCCCGGGCTATGGGAGCAGCTGGATTTCTACATTAAGCAGGGCCTTCGCTGCACCATTCAACGGTGCACGGAAGGCTACAAACTGATGGTCCCGGCCGAAAAACACTTCAACGCAGTTCAGGCCCTCTTGAACAGAATGAAGCTGGAGTACTTCTCCCACGACATCGAGGCCACCAAGCCGCTGAAAGTGGTGCTGCGCGGGCTCCACGACATGGACACCACCACCTTAATGGACGAGATTAAGGCGAACGGCCTCAAGCCGGTCGAAGTCCACAAGATGACCCGCAGCAAGGCCATCAAGTATCGTGACCAGCTCTACCTGGTCCATCTGGAGAAGAACTCCACAACCGTGAAGGATCTCCAGACGACACGCACACTGTTCCACATCGTAGTGAAGTGGGAGCGGTATAAACCCACCCACCGTGGCGTCACTCAGTGCTCGAACTGCCTATTGTTCGGGCACGGCACCAGGAATTGCCGCATGGCCAGCCGCTGCATCAAATGCGGCAAAAACCACAAGATCGACAACTGCGACAGCATCGAGGAAGCCACTCCCACATGCGCCAACTGCGGTGCCGCCCACAAGGCCACGAGTAAGGCCTGTCCGAAGCGGGCCGAATACGCCGAGATCCGGAAGAAGGCCTCGTCCAACAGCCAGCCCGGTCGCAAGAAGGTTCCAGAAAACAACGCGCAGAACTTTCCTCCGTTATCACCGGTCCAATCACGGCCAATTCCAGTGTTGCCGCCGCTCCCGCTCAACCAACAGTTGGCTGCCGCTGCAGTACCCGGTCAAGCCTCCGGGCCATCGACGGATCCCCCTGCTCCGGGATTGGCCGGTACAACCGGTGAAGCTACAGACGATTCTCCGCTGTCAACGGATGAGATCGTCACACTGTTGGCCCAGGCCTTCATCATCAAGCGCACCTGCGCAACAAGAACACAACAGCTCCAAGCTATCATCTCCTTCGTCGCTATTTATGGACCGTGAACCCATAAAGATCGCCAACTGGAACGCTCGCTCCGTAGGGGCGAAAAACATTGAGCTTGCAGACTTCCTCCGCAAGCACGACATCGACGTGGGCCTTCTCACCGAGACTCACCTCAAGACCGGTGACAGCTTCTGGCTGCCCGACCACAGCATTGTCCGGCTTGATCGCACCAGCTCCAGGGGGGGCGGTGTCGCGGTCATCATCAAGAAAGGCATCAAGTACTGCACCCTACCCCACTACCGCACTTCCATCATCGAGGCCGTTGGCGTAGAGGTGGAAACATCGACCGGAAACGTCCGGTTCATCGCCGCCTACTGCCCCCGGCAATGTACCGTTAGCAATGGTACAGCACAGCAGTTCAAGAACGACCTTGCTATCATAACCCACACCAATGCCCGCTTTGTAATCGGAGGGGACCTGAACGCCCGGCACGAGGCCTGGCGGAACTACCAGCAGAACCAGAACGGCCGCCTGCTATTCGACCATTCCCAGCATGGTCTCTATTCCGTCTGGTTTCCGGACGAACCAACCTTCACATCACCGACGGGCAACCCATCGACGCTGGACCTGTTCTTGGCAAACACCAGATTAGCCAAGCCGGTTGCCGTCAACGACCTGAGTTCGGACCACCAACCGGTGCTGACCGAGCTGGGCTACAACGTGGCCCCTGCACCGTGCCAGCGGAAGGACTACCATCGAGTCAACTGGGTCCAGTTTCGATGCGTGGTCGACCGCCACATCGACGACAACCCACCGCTCGACACAGTGGATGACATCGACCGGGCCCTGGAGGGTCTCCATCAAGCCATATCCGTGGCTGACGAAGAGTGCGTTCGACGAGTTCCTGTGAGGGGTAAGTTTCAAGCAATTGATTCCCACACCAAACTCTTGATTCGGCTCAGAAATGTTCGTAGACGCCAGTTTCAGCGGACTGGGGATCTGCAGCGTAAATACGAAATGGTCGATCTGAATCGGCAGATCGCTTCCAGAATGGTCTCAATCCGGAACGAGAGTTTCGGGCGGCTCGTTCAGAACCTGGACGACCGTTCCAGACCATTCTGGAAGGTTGCCAAGGTGCTGAAGTCTCACCCCAAGCCCATTCCACCACTTAGAGTCAATGACGAACGGCTTATCACCAACGAAGAGAAGGCCAATGCAATTGGGGAGCACATTGCCCAGTCGCATTTGCTTGGCTCTACAATCCCAAGTCCACTCGAGAACCAGGTTGTGCAGTGCGTCCAGACGTTAGATGCCTCCCCTTGTGCCGTCCCTCCAGAAGAACGGATTACAGAGGAACAAATTTGCTCAGCGCTGAAACACAGTACGAACATGAAGGCTCCCGGGTTTGACGGAATATTCAACCTAGAGTTGAAAAATCTCAGCGCGAGGGTGCACTCGCTGCTGGCTGCCATCCTCAACAGATGCTTGGAGCTGCACTACTTTCCAAGCATCTGGAAGGTGGCAAAAATCATCCCGATCCGCAAACCTGGGAAAGACCCTTCACTACCGTCAAGCTACAGACCGATTAGCCTGCTCTCAGCGCTGAGCAAGCTGTTCGAAAAATTGATCCTCAGCCGACTAAACAAGTTTGTGGAGGAACATGACATTCTTCTTCCGGAACAGTTCGGGTTCCGTAAGGGGCATTCCACCAATCATCAGCTAGTGCGGGTGATGAATAACATCCGGAGTAACAAAGCTGTATCCAAGTCCACAGCCATGGCCTTGTTAGACGTCGAAAAGGCGTTTGACAATGTCTGGTACGACGGACTTATATACAAGCTTTGTAACTCCAACTTTCCACCATACCTTGTGAAAATCACCCGTAACTATCTCCAGCAAAGGTCGTTCAGGGTGTCGTTGAATAGTTCCCTTTCGGGACAATTTCCGATCCCAGCAGGTGTTCCGCAAGGGAGTCTGCTGGGACCACTGCTTTACAGCATCTACACGTCGGACATCCCTCCTCTAGGAGACGGTTGCGTGTTCTTTCTGTTTGCAGATGACACAGCGATAGCTGTCAAGGGTAGGATGCCTCGTGAAATTACGAACAAGCTCCAACGATGCCTTGACACCTTTACTGATTATGCCACCACGTGGAAAATCAAAATCAACGCCTCGAAAACCCAAGCGATCATGTTCCTTCACAGACAATCATTAAAACTTAAACCGTCTCCCTCCTGTACCGTAATAATGGATGGTACAAGGGTCGAGTGGTCCACTGATGTTACTTATCTCGGGATGTTGTTCGATGAGAAGCTCCTGTTCCGCTCGCACATAGAGAAAACCCTAGTTAAGTGCTCCGCCTTGGTTAGGTGTTTGTATCCGCTCATTTGCCGCAGATCCCGCCTCTCAAGGCAAAACAAACTGGCTGTTTACAAACAGATCATAGCCCCCGCGATCTTCTATGCCGCCCCGGTGTGGGAATCGTGCGCTCAGACCCACAGGAACAAAATCCAGGTTGCACAGAATAGAGTGTTGAGGATGATCCTAGATCGTCCATTCGACACAAGAATAGCAGACCTCCATCAAGAGGCAGAAATTCCCAAAGTAGATTCCAAAATTGATGATATGACAACTAAATTTATCCAAAAATGCAATCTTTCTGAACATGCTTTAATAAGCAATTTGTACATAGTAGGTTAAGTGTATATAGTAGAGTAGGTTAGTTTTAAGCTGTAAATAATAGTATTAAGTAGTTTCTCTTCAAATTCTAAAAAACAAAACAAACCAATCCCACCAAGGTGGTCGACCGTGTACTAAGTCTAGGACTAATTCTGTAAAACAAATTTTGAATTTTGCCCATACCTAAAGATGAAGAAAGCAATTAAATCACTTAGTAAAAATTTATATGGTAATCGTCCAAGTTAAACTAAAATAAAGATCATTTAAACTAACTAAAAACTAAAAAACGAAATGTCATCATTACAGTTTCAGCATCGAACTGTTCGTGTCGTTCGCATTATGTCTGGACGTGGAAAAGGAGGCAAAGTCCCGTTCGAGCCGCGCTGGATTGCAGTTTCCAGTCGGTCGTATTCACCGTCTCCTCCGAAAGGGCAACTATGCCGAGCGTGTTGGAGCCGGTGCTCCCGTCTACCTGGCTGCCGTGATGGAGTATCTGGTCGCTGAAGTTCTCAAGTTGGCAGGAAATGCCGCTCGTGACAACAAGAAAACCCGAATTATCCCACGTCACCTGCAGTTGGCCATCCGCAACGACGAAGAGCTGAACAAACTTCTTTCCGGAGTGACCATCGCTCAGGGTGGTGTCCTGCCAAACATCCAGGCCGTCCTGTTGCCCAAGAAGACCGAAAAGAAGGCTTAAATTCGATCGAAGTTCCCACCCTTTAACAAAATCCGTCCTTTTCAGGACGACCAATTTGATGGTAAAGAGTTTCGTTTTCAAAACAGTTTCCTTTGTGGTGCGCAAGGAGTGATAAAATGAATCCATTAAAAACATGGTTGAATCTTTCTGTCATGCTCTCCCTAGTTAATTGATATCCTCATCGAGTAAGTTCGATGATGGTTGATTAGTGTAGGCGTGTCTTGAATTCCAAGAAATTAACCAGTGCAGTGTTATCATTCCATCCATATCTAAAATTAAACTAACGACTAAATTTTCAATAGCGCCCTAAAATATCCATCAGTACCGTCCCAACGACGCGTTCATATAGATAAGATTGGTAAATAGCAGATTTTTAGCGATGGGCCCAATCTTAGATCCATTTCCCCTACCTTGCAGAGCTGCGGTGGCCCTGGGCTTATGGCCTACATTGATGCAGCGGAATGAAATTCATTAGCAAATTACGGTTGAGATTTCAGAAATGATCGTGGTGTGCGTATTGTTCCTTCATTGCTCAACATTTACCATTACCGTTGGGACTTCCGGTCTTCTTTGCTTAGTCAACCGGTTAATCTTATTGAAGCGATACTTCTAGATTATTATTACGCCTATACTGTGGGCTCATAGAACAATAAAACCGAGCCTGGTTAGTAGGTGAACACAAAATACTAAAGTAGAACATTCTGCCAACATATAGAGTCCAAGAGATTCCTTCAAAAAGGCACAATATATGCGACCGAAACTTCGGATGAAATCCAAACAGATATTTTGAGAGGAACCAGTCGATCACAATCCTCTTATTGAGTTTAACCGGTATTAACAGAGAAATAAGACGCGTTAACCACGAATCCTTGGGAATGATCGTGACACGCTTCATATGGATGACGAATCGTCCTCATCTCATCCTCAGAAAATGGTACCCATTATTTCAATCGGCATCCTTTTGAAAAATTCCCCTCACAAAAAGGCTTTTCATGTACTGCCAGAGGTTAGGGGGAGAGGGGCAATTTAATTATTACTAAAATGAACGAAATTTACGATGTGCGCTTCCATCGTGCAAACTTTATTTTGATTGCCGAAGCACACTCAAAAAATTTACCACATAGGTATCTAATGGATGAAAACCATGTGAATTTCACATAGCTAAAAATCCCACCACAAAATCACATGAATATCAGGAGGCCGATGAAAGTCATGAAAAAAGTGTCGGAAAGGCATTAGAAAATTAATCGTTAAACTCTTTCTTGATAATGTTGTGGCCCTGAAAAGGGCCATTTTTCCAACGCGCTCGGCGTAGTTGCCCGGTGAATACGACCGACTGAGAACTGCAGCAGCTGGGCATTCCATGACGGCGGCCCAGTATACCGGAGCACTGGCACCCGCGCACTCGGCGTAGTTGCCCTTTCGCCCCCAGGCTCTGCTGCCGCTGCTCTGCTGCCGTTGCTCTGCTTCCGCTGCTCTGCTGCTCTGCTGCTGGGTCGACGATCGGATAGACAATGATGGAACGGGCGACCTTGTTGGACGCTTATATAGTAGAACAGAAAATATCAGAGGTGTCAGATACTCGCATCTGATGTCTCAGTTGGAGAAAGTATAAGAATATATAAAAAATCAATCAATTTTCACCATCTTTAGACAATGGTTTACTTTTAACCATTTTTCAATAGTTTACAGAATGAAATCAATAGTTTTGAAACATTCAGTAAATTGCTAGAAATATTTCCAATCGATTGATGCCATTATCTCGTAAATCTATCGAGAGATGGTTGAGTTATTATCGTTCAAAATCTTTTAATTTTTCGTAACTCATCCAAAATGACTGTTTTCAATTTTGTACCCCCGTATGTTGCCGAAAGACGTTATCCAACGTCAAAAAAAACAAAAACTTATCTGATAATCCTATACTACTACCACCGAGCGTTATATGTGTAGGCGTTTACACAGATGGCTGGAAGAGACGCGCTGCGTGGATGACCTTCGTTGTGGTGCACTTGATCGAGGCTCGGTACTCAGCGCACACAGGCGCACGATGATTGATGAACGATGTAGAAACGGGTGCTCACACTCGATGATGATGATACGTAAGCGGGTATGCGTGAGCGCGTATGCGTGACCACGCAACGATGATGCCCAAATTGGTTTGCGAATTACCAATAGCACGGATTAATCGTTCCGAAAATGACACTTTCTACTTAAAAAAAAAACTCACTTTTCGATCAATTTACCGGGAACTATGCCAGGAGTCACTTAGTGAGAAAAAAACTGATAATTTATATCAAGCGAATACCGAGAAAACTTCCAAAACAACGGAGCGCGAAACAAGTCGACCGTACTTCTTGCTAGGACGCAGTGGTATGGAAATTGAATATGAATTATAGAATTTCTGTATGAAGCCAAAATTTATGAATGTTTTTCCACTGAATGTTGAGATAATGTATTGATTATTTTGTAGCACACTGTATACCATGAAAAAGCAGCCTGCTGGTGAGTTTTGCCCGTTTCCAAGTAAGGAATTACAAAACGCCTGCTGATATTTCCCGGATACTTTACAAAAGCATACAAGCAAGCGCAATCATCATGCAAACATATCTAAAATTTGCTGTACTTCATATTTCACAAATTTGCTTTCGAGTGCTATGACGTCGTGGTCATCCTCTCCTGCAATGTTTACTTGTTCCCTCTACCAACACATACGTGAGGGCTAGATCTCCACACCTTGTATATACCAGGTTGAATCTGAATATGGTATTCATAAGCCTCTCGGAGAAAGAACCCTAGCAGTAGAAAATAACTTATTAATATCAAATTCAGGTATGAAAATAGCATACCTGACAACCAAAATACGGTATTGACGAGCCTTACCTGAACAGGAGAAATAACTTATGAATACCTAATTCTGACCTGATTTCAAAATTTGGTGTTGATCAGCATGACATAAGAGGTAAAATACCAAAGAATAATACCAAAAAAATTCATGCAAAATACTTTGTAAATAATAAAAAAAAAACCTATTTGGAAACCAAAAGAATACCTGTGTGGTATTGCTTTGGTATTGCATTATCATAATTTGGTATGGGAACGGTATTGTGGGAACATTTTTTTTTTTTTTGGTATTTTACCTCTTATGTCAGGCTCATCTATACCAATTTAAGGTACCGAGATATTCGTTCCTTTGAGCTGGTCGAGTTTTCCGATGCATCATTTGGTGTGGAACTGCTCTAGTGTAGGGGAAAGTGGGGCAATTTCACCAAATAGACAATTTGACCACTCAACATATATAAACTTACTAACATATTTTACAAATAAAAAAAAACTGTTGCAAGCTTAATGCTTGAAGCCTACTTGAAATATCCTTTTTATTTTAGTCTAAAACAATACTTTTCTTCAAGGCAAATATTCTAAAAATGTTGGACTAGCTCGAAAAGACAAAAAATTTATAAGGTTTCTGAATCAGAAAATAAGGTCTATCAGTAGTCTCTTATAACTTATCGTTAATTTTGCCAATTTGTTTGATTATAACGTTGCTGAGACTGCACTTCCACGTATCGATCACGTTAAATACCTCGGGGTCATGTAGGATGAAAATCTCACATACACTCCCCACTTCTCAACCACGATCGACAAAGCAAATCGTCAACTTGGATTCATGTTCAAGATCTCTAAGGTATTTCGTGATCCTCTGTGTTTTAAAGCCCTTTACTGTTCATTGGTACGCTCACTACTGGAATTCGCGTGTATGGTCTGGAATCCCAACCAAGCAGTATGGAGTGAACGATTCAAAACTGTTCAACGCAAATTCGTCAGAGTGAACGGCTGAATTTACTATCGTATGCTGACCGCTGTCGTTTGCTGGGTTTGGTTACTCTTGCTGAGAGACGGCACGGATCGCAGGCCGTCTTCGTTGCTTAAGTCTTGCTCGCAGAGTATGATGTCCCTGAGTTACTGGTCAAAATTAATCTGTATGCTCCTGCCCGAACACTCCGTCCGAGAGCCTTGCTACACGAAGAAGTACATGCAACGAACTATGCTACAAACAGTTACTTTGTCGCCAAGATTCATCAACTCAACGAAGTATCTGACCTATTTGACTTTGACATCAATGCCTCCAGATATCGTCATCGCTTGCTGTCGGCCAATTTTGAATTTTTTATGAGTGATTACATTTAGATTTAAGTATTTTGTTGAGACTACCAATTCAGATGGACTATAATAATACAAATATTCGTTCAGCAGCTATATAAATTTATTTATTGTATGTTATCAACATACTAGTTTGGTGTCCAAATTATAAAAAGTAACCGTAAAGCCAACAAAAATGGTCTTCTAAGAGAGTTGCGTGACATGTCAAAAGCAAAAACTGAGTAGTGTATAATGGTTTCTTATATGACACGATGTTTTCCTAGTTTTCAATGAACATTAAAGTTTTTCTTAACAAAATATTACTCAAGTCAATTTGGACCAATATGCACACCACTGATATTACAAACGTTTTCTTATTAAATTCTTAAATTTTGCATGATTGCTTTTATAAATATGGCTTGATTGGATGTTAAGTTTTTGAGTTATGATTTGTTGAAAAATTTCGAATACGCCATTTTAAAGCTCTGTAAAATGTAAATAATTGACCATAACAAACAATAGTGCAAAATATCATGCAAATCGGAGAGGGTTGCAAGATATCAATTCGTGGAACTGCTAAAATAGTTGCAAGAAGCGGCTTTGAAGTTTTTGGAGAGCTTTGCATTTCCAAATCAAGCAATTTTTTACCCTCTACTGATCAAATATAATTTAAAGTTCTGGGACTTATTACGGATGTCACTTCACGGTGAAAACTTGTCACTTTTCGTCACGGTGAAGTGATTCCCATTTGATTTGTACGGTAATCACGGCTCTTATTATGAGTATCACTTCCTTATCACCCGTAATAAGGCCCTCTGCCTGCTTTCTTTCGAAAGACGTCCAAAGAAATATGAAAAAATAGATCTCCTTGATTTGTTTTCTGTCGATGTTTTCCGTGCTGAGCACCAATGCTACTGACGCCAGGGAGGCAGCTCCCATACCTGGACCCTACCTATCGACCCATCAACTCATGAATCGGGGACCAACGGCTTTACTTTACAACGGCTGATCAGAGATGTTATGCCTCAGAACATTCCGGCGGCACTAACTGAGATTGAACCCAGGCCTGCTGGGGTGAGAAGCAATCACGCTTACCACTACACCACCGGCGGCGCTTTAAGAAATAGATCGGTTTAGCTTGTTTAACATAAATTGTTTTAATTTTTTTCAATTTTCTCACCACGATTGCACCAGTTTTAACGAAACTTGGTCAGCTGATACTAAAACTCATGCATTTCACTCGAAGCATTTCAAAACTATCTGTTCAGTCTAAATTTCACAGCGCTACTGAAATCTATTGACACATAATTTGTAGTCAATTTAAACGAAAACCTTTTCCTGCCATTATTGTAATAGCATTTGAGTTATACATATCAACTAACAAAGCATGGTTTTTTTGTGATGGAAATAAAACTTTCATAAAACTTGATTTTGCTTCTTTAATCATATTTAGAGTCGACCCACAAATGTATATCACGCTCTAAGGTGTGTGAAAGTTAATAAATCACTGACATTTAATAAATATGATAGGAAAAATGTGACAAACCGTGGGAGGACATTCTTTACCCTGTGTTTTGGTGTGATTGACCTATTCTGAAAATAGAAGTCATCTATATTCCACTCGATCCATGGCTGTATATCACCAATCAGGTTATTTGCGGAGACATAGCGGATCGTATTCTTGCTGGTCAATCCATCTAGCTCGAAATTTGTGTCTTCGTCAAGTTTCAGTCGTATTGTACTCTAGAACTTCCTGAGGCGTCATCAACAATCTAATCACGTAACCAGTTCACTGCAGTTGACCAGTATTTTCAATCACCTTCGCCACGACCCAGCTATCTTCTGCACTCCATAACCAATAGTTTAAGGAGCCATTCAATAATTACGTAATCGCTTAGGGGGAGGGGAGGTTGGCATTTTCATACGCTCCATAAAAAACAAGTCAATTTTATATGAAAAGAATCTTTCAAGGAGGGAAGGGTGGGTGAAAATGTCCGAAAATATGTTTACGCAAATATTGAATGGTGTATTTTCATGATGATTAATTGATTTCTGATTGCTCGTTAGAAGGGTTGTTAGTTGTCAACACCGCAGGGCAAAAATCACCACCGCGTCCTAGCAAGAAGTACGGTCGACTTGTTTCGCGCTCCGTTAATTTGGAAGTTTTCTCGCTATTATCTGACGTAAATAATCAGTTTTTCTCGCTTAGTGATTCCTGGCATAATTCCGGATAAATTTATCAAAAAGTGAGTTTTTTTTTCTGAGAAGAAAGTGTGTTTTCGGAATCATCGAAAATTGTTTTTGCGATTGGCAATTCGCCAATCATTTTGCGCACCATCGGTGCGTGGTCACGCATACCTGTGCACACGGATCATCGTCATCAAGTGTCAGCATCTGCCTCCACATTCAAACCGCTCATCCATCATCGTGTGTTCAGCTGAGTGCCGCGCTTCATACAAGCACACACCAACGAAGACCGCCCGCACACGCGGATCGAAGATCATCAAAGCTGCGCGTCGCTCCGCTGCTGTGTAAACGCTCGGTGATAGTAGTATAGGATTATCAGATAAGTTTTTGTTCTTGTTTCTTTCTTTCTCCCATCTGTTAAATTTTAAGTTTGTGTTTCTGTGTTAGTATTTTTTTTCTTCGTGTATTGTGTCCGAGTAATTTTGATTATCGTTGCAGTGGTAGAGCGTTTTTCGCTCCCACTAGTACGGCAAAATGGACATTTTGTCGGAAGACGAAATGGACGTTTTGTCGGAAGACGACACCACTTTGCCACGCGATAGCAAAAAGGGTCGAAAACGTCTGTCATCCCAGAAATCAGATGATGCCATCCCTGCTTCGTCATCTCAGTCTGGTAATGGACAGGGACAGATAAGCCCCCGATCGCGAGCCTACCCAGAAGACTCGACTGGCCCATGGGTTGTTTACTTTCAGCCCAAAAAGAAACCTTTGAATGTAATGCAAATTACTAATGATCTGACGAAGCGGTTCTCGGCCGTGACCGAAATCTCGAAGGTGAGGTACAATAAACTTCGCGTTGTCGTCTCTAACCTGAAACAAGCTAACGAGATTGCTGCCTCCCAGCTCTTTACACTCGAGTATAGAGTGTACATCCCAGCTCGTAATGTGGAGATCGAAGGTGTGGTCACCGAAGCGAGTCTGACCCCCGAGATCTTGGCGAAGCAAGCGGTTGGCCGTTTCAAGAACCCCTTGCTTCCCACGGTTGAGATACTGGAAGTCCAGAAGCTGAACTCAGTATCTTTCAGCGAGGGTAAAAAGAGCTTTACCCCCACAGACTCGTTTCGAGTGACCTTTTCTGGTTCAGCCCTTCCTCACTACATCGAGTTGGGAAAACTTCGGCTACCTGTGCGTTTGTTTGTTCCTCGGGTCATGAACTGCCAAAACTGCAAACAGTTGGGACATACGGCCTCTCACTGTGGCAGCAAGGCACGCTGTTCCAAATGCGGGGAGAAGCACGAGGATGGCGCCTGCACAGTCACTGCACCAAAATGCGTGTACTGTAAGGGAACTCCTCATGGTCTCTCATCGTGCCCGGCGTACAAACAACGCGGGGAGAAACTAGAACGCTCTCTTAAGGAGCGTTCCAGGCAGTCTTTTGCAGCAATGCTAAAAACAGCCACACCATCAACCAACGACAAAAATCCCTTTGCTGTTTTGTCTGATGATGAGTCTGACTCTGACTTGGCTGAGGAGGGAGTTTCTTTCAGTTTTCCGGAAGGTTCTGCACGGAAACGAAAACGCATCCGTTCGCGGAAAGTTGCAGATAAGGAACCCCAAATCAGCTTGCCCAAATCAAGGAGTGATGGAAAAAAGGAAGTTTCAACTCCTCCTGGTTTCCGCAGAACTGATTATAACCAGAATTTTCCATCTCTCCCGGGGACATCAAAAACCCCTGATGGCTCATTTTTAAGAACAGAAGCCCCTTCTTCATCCGGGTTGTTCTCATTTGATAAAATTGTGGACGATATTCTCAAGTACCTCAATATTTCTGATCCTCTCAAAAGCATTGTTCTGCTCGGAAAAAAATCCGTTCCCGAAAACGGGAACGGACCGTGAACTAAAAATCACGGCCAACTATCCAGAACAAAATTTTCTCAAATATACACCGTGAACTATGGTTCACGGCTGTGGTTCACGAATATGGGAACTCTTTTTTTCCCGTGTGGCAATGCTTCCTTCTGTGAAGACCCTCTTGAAGCAATTGACATTGAAGTGGCCCCTCATTGCAGCAATCATTTCCTTCGATGGATAATTTTCCAAACGAGGTCGGGGATTTGATCACTGTTCTACAGTGGAATTGTCGAAGTCTCATTCCTAAATTAGATTCTTTTAAGTTTTTAATTCACAATAATGATTGTGATGCATTTGCTGTTTGTGAAACTTGGCTCTCTTCAGATATCGATCTTCCTTTTTATGATTTTAACATTATTCGACTGGATCGTGAGGATTCGCGTGGAGGAGGGGTACTTTTGGGGATCAAAAAGTGCCATTCCTTCTATAGAGTGAATCTTCCACAATTTCCAGGTATTGAAGTTGTTGCATGTCAGACTATTATTAAAGGTAAGAGCCTTTGTATTGCTTCTGTTTATATTCCTCCTAGAGCCGTTGTTAATCGCAAACAACTTTCAGATATCTGTTCGGTACTTCCTGCTCCACGGTTGATTATGGGAGATTTTAATTCCCACGGTACAGGCTGGGGGGAACTGTATGATGACAACCGTTCTACTTTGATATATGACCTCTGCGACAGCTTTAATATGACAATTCTTAACAATGGAGAAGTAACACGTTTGGCTGGCCCATCCTCGAATGGAAGTAGATTAGACCTCACACTTTGCTCTAACTCATTATCGTTGGATTGCACGTGGAATGTGATCCAAGATCCCCACGGTAGTGATCACTTGCCGATCAAAGTTTCAGTTGCCAGTGGGTTCAATCCGTCGGAACCCGTTAACGTCGCGTACGATCTTACCCGTAATATCGATTGGACAAAGTTCAAAAATGTGATAGAAGATGCCCTAACGTCGGTAGAAGGGCTTCCACCGTTGGAGGAATATAACTTCCTCTCCAATCTGATCTTGGACAGCGCGCTTCAAGCTCAAACTCGGCCGGTTCCTGGAACGTCTTTCCGTAGGAAACCTCCTTTGGTGGGACCAGCAATGCACTGAGGTTTATCGTAAAAAGTCCGACGCGTTTAAGCTTTTCCGGAAACGTGGAACACCCGTACAATTCGAAGCGTACTCGGATCTTGAACGCGAACTCAAGAGCCTCATCAAAGCCAAGAAACGCGGATACTGGCGGCAATTCGTGGACGGATTATCGCGCGAAACGTCGATGAATACGCTTTGGAATGCGGCGCGAAGGATGCGTAACCGGTCTTCAAACAACGAGAGCGAGGAGTACTCCGATAGTTGGATTCTCAAGTTCGCGCGAAAAGTATGTCCTGATTCTGTGCCGGCACAGATGATTCCTCGCGAAACGACGAATTCGGTAGACGAGATCAGCCAGCCTTTTTCAATGCTGGAGCTCTCACTCGCACTCCTTTCGTGTGGCAATTCGGCTCCGGGGGCTGATAGAATCAAGTTCAACTTGTTGAAGAACCTCCCAGACGTCGCTAAGAGGCGCATGTTGAACTTGTTTGGTCAGTTCCTGGAGCTTAATATTGTTCCGGATGATTGGAGGCGGGTGAGAGTTATAGCCATTAAAAAGCCTGGAAAACCCGCGTCAGATCACAATTCGTATCGTCCCATTGCGATGTTATCGTGTATTCGAAAATTGTTGGAGAAAATGATCCTTTTTCGCCTGGACAAATGGGTTGAGTTGAACCACCTACTCTCAGATACTCAATTTGGTTTCCGTAGGGGCAAGGGAACGAACGACTGTCTCGCGTTGCTTTCCACTGAAATTCAGTTGGCTTTTGCTAATAAAGAGCAAATGGCTTCTGTCTTCTTGGATATTAAGGGGGCTTTTGATTCAGTATCGGTTGAAGTCCTTTCAGACAAACTCCACGCTTGTGGCCTTTCTCCATTAATTAATAACTTTTTGTACAATTTGCTGTCAGAGAAACATATGAGCTTTTCTCATGGAAACTCTACAGCTTCACGATTTAGCTACATGGGTCTCCCCCAGGGCTCATGTTTAAGCCCCCTTCTGTATAATTTCTACGTCAGAGAAATTGACAATTGTCTAAGTGACAACTGCACGTTGAGACAACTTGCAGATGACGGAGTAGTGTCTATGACAGGGCCCAGAGAGGCCGACCTGCAAGGACCCTTACAGGATACCTTAGACAATTTGTCTACTTGGGCTATCCAGCTAGGTATCGAATTCTCCACGGAGAAAACTGAGTTGGTCGTTTTTTCTAGGAAGCATAGCCCAGCACAACCAAAGCTTCAACTTTTGGGTAAACCGATCACTCATTCTATGTCCTTCAAATATCTTGGGGTCTGGTTCGATTCAAAATGCACCTGGAGATCCCACATTGAGTATCTGAAGCGGAAATGCCAACAAAGGATCAATTTTCTCCGAACAATTACCGGAACGTGGTGGGGAGCCCATCCGCAAGATCTTCTAACGTTGTACCGGACAACGATTTTATCGGTTTTAGAGTACGGTAGTTTTTGCTTCCAGTCGGCGGCTAAAACTCACATCATCAAACTGGAACGGATCCAGTATCGCTGTCTTCGTATCGCGTTAGGATGCATGCACTCGACTCATACGATGAGTCTCGAAGTGTTAGCGGGCATGTTGCCACTCTCTGATCGGTTTTCGGAATTATCCCTCAGGCTCCTCACCCGTTGTGAAATTATGAACCCACTGGTGATTGCAAACTTTGAGAAGCTTCTTGAGCTAAACCCTCAAACTCGTTTTATGTCATTGTACTACGTGTACATAACACAGGATGTCAGCCCTTCGCAGCATAATCCCTATCGTGTTTGCTTCTCCGACTTCGACAGTTCTGTTCATTTTGATTTATCAATGACGCAAGAGATTCGCGGAATCCCAGAGCATCATCGTTCCATGATTGCTCCGTCAATTTTCGCTGCAAAGTTTGGTCAAGTTGATTCCGCAAGATCGTTCTTCACAGATGGATCACTAATAGAGGCGTCCGCTGGTTTTGGTATTTATAACGAATTTCATAGCGCCTCTCTAATGCTTCATGCTCCTTGTTCCGTATATGTTGCGGAACTGGCGGCAATACATTATACGCTAGAAACGATCGCCTCACATGCACCAGATCATTATTTTATTTTTACGGATAGTCTCAGTTCTGTCGAGGCTATTCGCTCCATGAGGCCGGTAAAGCACTCCTCGTATTTTCTCACGAAAATACGAGAGCTTTTGAGTGCTTTATCTTTAAGATCTTTTGTCATCACCTTTGCATGGGTCCCATCTCATTGCTCGATTCCGGGCAATGAGAAGGCGGACTCGCTTGCAAAGGTGGGCGCTATGGAAGGCGATATTTACGATCGACAAATCGCCTACGACGAATTTTTCTTCATTTATCGTCAACAGTCCCTCGCCAGCTGGCAAAATAAATGGAGTGAAGGGAGTTTGGGACGATGGTTATATTCAATCATCCCTAAGGTGTCGAAGTGTCCTTGGTTCAAGGGGTTGGATGTGGGTCGAGACTTCATTCGTATGATGTCTCGCCTCATGTCCAATCACTACTCGTTAAACGCTCACTTGTTTCGTGTTGAGCTGGGGGACAGTAATCTCTGTGAATGTGGACAAGGTTACCAGGACGTAGATCACATTATTTGGTCATGTGCTGAGCACCGTGGAGTCAGATCCGAGTTGTACGATTCCCTTCGGGCTCGAGGTAGACAACCTAATGTTCCAGTTCGGGATATTTTGGCTAGACGCGATCTGGAGTTTATGCAACTCATATATGTTTTCTTGAAGAATATTAATCATAGATTGTAAGTTTGATTAACCTTGTGTTTAGTTTGTGTTTTGTATGTGTGTGTGTATTTTTTTTTTGTAGATTTGTTTCGGTAATAATTGTATAATTACAGAGTTGATATAACGTCGATAGGATTAAGTATATCTTTTAGAAATAGTGAAATTTTTGAATCATAAATCATATTCCAAATCTCCTTTTCCCTCTCCCGATCCAAACAATTGTCATCCACTAACCTCGAGAAGACCGCGAGTAATCGGTTCCAATCCTTTAATTTTAGATTTAAGACATTTATAATGTATAAAGAAAATGATAACTTGGCTCTGTAAAGTTTATTCGATTGAGCCTGTACAAATAAAGTAATTAACAAAAAAAAAAAACACCGCAGGGCAGTAAACCCAACAAAACGGCGTACCTAATGTTATTGCCGTTTCGTACCGTTGTCAGAAGTGAAGAAAGGGAAGAGAAAAACAAAACAAACCAAATATATTTTACAAATGGAAATTGTTAGCTGATTTCAATAGAGTGAAATTATAGAGGAATTTGTCAAAACAAAAAGTGTTGAAACGTGAGAAATTTATTTCGGATCATAAAGTTCGTTTATAGAAGGAAATTATATTTATTTCTTTTGTTGAAGCTGATTAAATTGTAAGTAGTTCTAGCAGTTACCTGGAAAAGGAAACAATAACATAAATTAATTAATTAGCGGAACAGGTGTATAGGAAAGCTAGCGACGATTTGAACGGGAGAATTCGTGGTAATTAGCTAGAACGAGGAAATGGTTGTGTTGTGCACAAGAGCAGAATTAGACCACTTCTTGTAAGTTCTGAATCAAATTTATCGAATTTAATTTGCTAATAAAATCATAATACATATTACAGTTTGAGCTGCCACAAAAAAGAGGCTGCTACAAAAATTTTGGTTTGGTATCCGAACATAGTTTTTCATTCTTATTGTTTATTTAACCATATCACATGGTGACAGGTACCATGATTTTTTTTTAATTTGTCAAATCGACAAACAAGCCCTTTTAACAGCCCACAAGCTGATTGATTACAGTTTGTGAGCCGACAGTCAACTGGATATTTTGACATTTACATAGCGTAATATCAGAAATAAAGAATATTTTATGCGATTCTACTAAACATCGAAATAAAAGCTATGTGTTGTGACAAAATACAAGAAAGTTGATAAAACATATGAACACGATTGCAAATAGAGAAGTACAGATGAAACCACCCAAAGTTTATCACAAAAAATACTGAGTACACTTAGGTTCGAGCAACAGCTAGAGAATTCAATATCCTTTTAACCTGCTAAATGATTATATAAAGTTGAAATTTGGATTTATTAGAAGAATTTGAGAAAATGAAACATCGAGCATAACATTTTACAACTAATACCTACTTCATAACATTTTAATGCTTATTTTTCATTTTCTAAAATTGTCGAGTAAAAAACAAATGACCTGACAAAGATTTTCGTAATCTCGGAACTGAAAAATTCAAATTTTACGAAAATGTGATTGTTTATTCATTAAAATTTTTTCAGGTTTGTCTCTCATTCAGTGCTGTAAATTTTCATATCATTCGCTGGAAGATGAACCAATACAACCATTCAATCAATTCTGTGTAAACGAATTCTCACATGACCATAATTTGAAGAGCCCCTTTCTCATTCGAAGCTCATTGTCACTGTCAATTGAGTCACTCACTATCATTTGATATACGACAGTGGAGTATGGAAAAAAAATCCTGCAAGATGGTCCCGAACAGACAAGTCGACCCGATTTCGGATCAATGTAGGGCTAATTTAAGGTCGATGTCGACCCAATGTCGTGTTGTTGTCAGGTCAATTTTGGGTTTATGTCGGGTCAATGTCGGGTCAACATCGGGTTGGGGTTTGGTAGAAGTCAGGTTGGTGTCGGGTTGGCTTAGCTTTTTCGCCGGAATGTTGACCAGCGCTCCGTTTATGTGTAGGTTACACTCAATTGAATGATATATAGCGTTGCTCAAATGAGAATGATCCATGCCTTCGCCAAATGACTAAGCAACTGATATTACCCATTCGGAGGAGGTCCCCTTTGATAGCGAATAGCTCCTTTTCTCATTTTATTCAAAAATGATCAAATAATTTTGAGAATTTACACCACTGCTCTCATTACTGCGACTTGATTTTTTTTTTGTATTTTTAGTCTTTTAAAAGAGATACAAATCATTCAAAAAATCAAGATTCAGGATGACGAGGTCTTTTCAATAGATTAATTCTTTAGAAAGCAAACTTAAGTAATTCTTCAAGATTCTTAACTATGACCAAACTATTTCTGGACTTCAAATGAAATCAAAGTATATTTACGACGATCCGATTTAGATATTTACGACGATAGAATTTATACAGATTATTTTACAGATTTTTGTCAGCCAGAAACAGATTAAAATGATTTTTTTACGGCGAAAATACAGATTGAAAAAAAAATATATGGCAATACTGTGTCATCTTCGTATTGGTGTCCGACGCTTATCCGCCCGTCGCTCGAAGGGGCTGTCTATAAACTACTTAGACAGGGGGGTTGAGAATTATTCACGGCCCATACAAATTTAAAAAAAAAATTATGGACAATTGTCTACGCAGGGGGGGGGGGGAAGAATCCCAAAAAACTGTCTACGTAGTTAATAAACCTTAAAGCAAATGACGAAGAACACTACTACTGAAATGTTTGTTTATTTACTTATTGTCTTGTGGCTTACAATTATTGTACATTTCAATTGATTCAGCCCGAAAGTTCTTCATCTCTGGTGATTATGTCTGTAACAAGTACCTGTTTGATTTTAGTTTTACATTATAAAAGTTTACATTTTGCTTTTAAGGAAAGCATATTTGTTGATTTTAATTAGAAAAGTTGATACTCTACCTACTTAACCTAGTTGCCTAAAACAACCCTAATGATCAGTTGATCGGATCGCATGTAGCAATCTCTGAACCTTTTGATGGTAGCAGTTCCTCGTAACACCAAGGTCTGAAGACCACCCGAGCAGGAAAAAATAACTAATGAATACCTAATTCTGACCTGATACCAAAATTTGGTATCGACCAGCATGACATAAGAGGTAAAATACCAAAGAATAATACCAAAAAATTACAAGCCAAATACTTTGTGAATACCGAGGGGGGCGACACATCTAAATCTCAATTCTAGATGCTCAAAAAATATCACCCTAGCGAATCAATCTTCGAAAAATCATCTTTCATTTCTCGCATCTCCTTGCATCGGGCTTCATCTTTTTGCAGGAAATCTTCAAAATAGACATAAATCTTCCTTCTATCTACTCAGCGTGCGTGCAGCTAGCCACAGCACAACACAATCTTTTCTGCATCGTAGATAGAGTCGTCCCCCTCGGTGAATACCAAAAATTGATATTTGGATACCAAAAGAATACCTGGGTGGTATTGTTTTGGTATTGCATTATCATAATTTGGTATTGGAATGGTATTGTGGGAACATTTTTTTGGTATTATTTTTTGGTATTTTACCTCTTATGTCAGGCTCATCCATTCCAATTTTAGATATTCAGATATTATGTCAGGCTCATCCATACCAATATCGAGATATTCGATTCTGCTAGGGCAGCCAGGCAGTGAACCTCAGAATTTCTAGTACGCGGTGGACTGTTGAGGATCATCCTCAGGATCTTGTTCTGGATCCTTTGTAGATTGAGGTGATGAGAATGTGCGCAACTCTCCCAGATTGGCGACCCGTACTCTATGACGGGAAAGATTGACGAAGAACACGATTTGGCAAGCGTTTTTATTATCGCTGCTTTTCTCCTCCCTTCTTTTCATTGGTGAAATGGTGAGCCATCAACCGAGCATTGAGCTCACTCATGTGAGCATGCGCAATGTGTCGTTTATTCGATTTGCGCTTTATCGTTGCGTCCGTGTTTGATTTTACATTACATGTCTGAATTTTGATTTTTTTTTAATGCGAACCCCAGTGTAGAAATTAAAGGCGTAGTCCTAAGTCAAAAAAAAATGCCGGAGCACGCACTTCTTCTGTTACCAACGCACTAACAACTCGAGACAAAACGAATGATCAGTGAGCACTAGAGTGATGCAAAATGGGGTTCTGACCAGCTTCCCAACATTTGAGAACATTTGGTAAAAAACTTTCTTGGCACAAACCATTTGACTTAAATATGTGAATTATCACTCACCTTTCATAAAACCGCTGATTGTGGGGCTTATTACGGATATCACTTCACGGTGAAAACTTGTCACTTGTCGTCACGGTGAAGTGATTCCCATTTGATTTGTACGGTAATCACGGCTCTTATTCTGAGTATCACTTGCTTATCACCGTGTAGTGACACCCATAATAAGGCCCTGTAACTTAAAGGGCGATCACGAAATTATTGCAACACATCGAATTTGCTCTCAAATTTCACGAATTTATCAGATTAAAACCAAATTTGTAGGGTGGTTCTATACATACAATAAGCTCAGTATAAGTGGCTAGTTTTTCACATGTTCTGGGTGCCTCAGGTAAATGGCTAGTTTATGACTTAGGCAAAAACTAGTGTTTCCTAGCCGGGACGTCCTGGAAATGAATTTATTGAGAAAAAAGCTAAAGATTTTGGAAACATCCCTATTTTGGCAACATAAAATTTTTGCCTTGTTGCCAAAAACAGGAAGGCACTGTATTACTAAAAATATATAATAATAATATTCAAACAAGAGTGTATTTCTCCGAAAACAAAAAAAATAATAAGCAATCGGATGTACGGGCTGGCCTTGTGTAGTGGTGAACATCCATGCCCCTCCCGCTAAAAGTTCAAATCTCATACCGGAAAAGTCAGCCATTCCTAAAATGTGTAAAAGTTCTAAAAGTTACTATAACTCAAAACAAAACCAATAAATAATTGGATGTTAGTTTCACCTTATTGCTCGAGATTTGCCAGTTCGCGATTGGCTGTCAACGTTTGCATTTCAGTTCGTGCCGTGCTTTGTGTGTGAATTTTTTGTCTTCCCTTGATTGCTGCGTGCTGGCGTTCCGGCTCCCGGATGAAAGGCGATTGTTAAATGTTTTTTTTTTTTTATATTAACTTTGTTTGCACAGGCTCAATCGAATAAACTTTACAGAGCCGAGTTATCCTTTGCGTTATACATTATTGCTGTCTTAAATTTAAAGTTAAAGGAACTGGACCGAGTACTCGCGGTTGTCTCGAGGTTAGTGGAGATTTACAATTTTTTGGATGGGAAAAGGGAAGAAGGAGGTTTGAAATGTGGTTTACGATACAACTATTTACTTAATCCTAAAGCATGAAATTATTTCTATTCATCTTGAAAACAAACATTGAAAAAAAAAACCCCACATTTACAAAATACAAACTAAACACAAGGTTAATCAAACTTACAATCTAAGGTTAATATCCTTAAAGTAAACATATATGAGTTTCATAAACTCCAGATCGCGTCTAGCCAAAATATCCCGAACTGGAACATTAGGTTGTCTACCTCGAGCCCGAAGGGAATCATAAAAATGTGATCTGACTCCACGATACTCCGCACAAGACCAAAGGATGTGATCAGCGTCCTGGTAACCTTGTCCACATTCACAGAGATTGCTGTCTCCCAACCCCACACGGAACAAGTGAGCGTTTAGACAATAGTGATTGGACATGAGACGAGACATCACGCGTATGAAGTCTCGACCCAAGTCCAACCCTTTGAACCATGCAAACTTCGACACCTTAGGGATAATTGAATGTAGCCATCGTCCCAAGCTCCCTTCACTCCATTGATGTTGCCAGCTAACGAGCGACTGCTGACGATAAATAGAGAAAAATTCACTATAGGCAATCTGTCGATCATAAATGTCGCCTTCCATAGCGCCCACCTTCGCAAGTGAATCCGCCTTCTCATTGCCCAAAATTGAGCAATGCGAAGGGACCCACGCGAAGGTGATGATGAAAGAGCGCACGGATAAAGTACTAAGCAGTTCTCGTATTTTCAAGAGAAAATACGAGAAGTGCTTTACCGGCCTAATGGAACGGATAGCCTCGACAGAACTGAGACTATCCGTAAAAATAAAGTAGTGGGCTGGAAGAAGTGAAGCAATAGTTTCCAAAGTGTAGTGAATTGCTGCCAGTTCAGCCACATACACAGAACAAGGAGCTTCAAGTTTTCGAGAGGCGCTATGAAATTCATTAAATACACCAAAACCAGCGGACTCCTCTATTAGAGATCCATCTGTGAAAAACGTTCTTGCAGAATCAACATGGCCAAACTTTGCAGCGTATAATGACGGAGCAATCATAGGACGATGATGCTCTGGAATTCCGCGGATTTCCTGCGTCATAGATAAATCAAAATTCACTGAATTGCCGAAATCGGAGAAGACTACACGATTGGGAATATTTCTTGAAGGGCTGACATCCTGTGTTAAATAAAGGTAGTACAAAGTCATAAAACATGTTTGAGGATTTAGCTCCAGAAGCTTCTCAAAGTTTTCGATCACCAGTGGGTTCATTACTTCGCAACGGGTGAGGAGCCTCAGAGATAACTCTGAAAAACGGACGGATAGTGGCAACATGCCCGCCAGCACTTCGAGACTCATAGTATGAGTCGAGTGCATGCATCCTAACGCGATACGAAGACAACGATACTGGATCCGTTCCAGCTTGATGATGTGAGTTTTAGCTGCCGACTGAAAACAAAAACTACCATATTCTAGAACCGATAAAATCGTTGTCCGGTACAACGTCAGAAGATCTTGTGGATGGGCTCCCCACCACGTTCCGGTAATTGATCGAAGGAAATTGATCCTTGGTTGGCATTTTCGTCTCAGATACTCAATGTGGGATCTCCAGGTGCATTTGGAATCGAACCAGACCCCGAGATATTTAAAAGACATGGAATGAGTGATCGGTTTACCCAAAAGTTGAAGCTTCGGTTGTGCTGGGCTATGCTTCCTAGAAAAAACGACCAACTCAGTTTTCTCCGTGGAGAATTCGATACCCAGCTGAATAGCCCAAGTAGACAAATTGTCCAAGGTATCCTGTAAGGGTCCTTGCAGGTCAACCTCTTTTGGCCCTGTGATAGACACTACGCCGTCATCTGCAAGTTGTCTCAACGTGCAATTGTCATTAAGACAATTGTCAATTTCTCTAGCGTAGAAATTGTACAAAAGGGGGCTTAAACATGAGCCTTGGGGGAGACCCATGTAGCTAAATCGAAAAGCTGTAGAGTTTCCATGAGAAAAGCTCATATGTTTTTCTGACAGCAAATTGTACAAAAAATTATTCATTAATGGAGACAATCCACAAGCGTGGAGTTTCTCTGAAAGAACTTCAACGGATACTGAATCAAAAGCCCCCTTGATATCCAAGAACACAGAAGCCATTTGCTCTTTCTTAGCAAATGCTAACTGAATTTCCGAGGAAAGCAACGCGAGACAGTCGTTCGTTCCCTTACCCCTACGGAAACCAAATTGAGTATCTGAAAGAAGGTGGTTCGTCTCAACCCATTTGTCGAGGCGAAAAAGGATCATTTTCTCCATCAATTTCCGAATACACGACAGCATCGCGATGGGCCGATACGAATTGTGATCCGACGCGGGTTTATCAGGCTTTTTAATGGCTATCACCCTCACTCGTCTCCAATCGTCGGGAACAATATTGAGCTCCACGAACTGATTGTACAAGTTCAACATGCGCCTCTTAGCGACGTCTGGGAGGTTTTTCAGCAAGTTGAACTTGATTCTATCAGATCCCGGGGCAGAATTGCCACACGAAAGGAGAGCGAGTGAAAGTTCGACCATTGAAAAAGGCTGACTGATTTCGTCTACCGAATTCGCGGTTTCGCGAGGAGTCAACTGCGACGGCACGGAATCCGGACACACTTTTCGCGCGAATTTAAGAATCCATTGATCCGAGCATTCCTCGCTTTCGTTGTTAGTGGACCGGTTACGCATTCTTCGCGCCGTACTCCAAAGCGTATTCATAGACGTTTCGCGCGACAATCCGTCTACAAACTGCCGCCAGTAACCCCGTTTTTTGGCCTTGATGAGGCTCTTGAGTTCGCGTTCAAGAGATGTGTATGCGTCGAAATGCTCGCGTGTTCCGCGCTTCCGAAAAAGTTTAAATGCGTCGGACTTTTTACGGTAAACCTCCGTGCATTGTTGATCCCACCAGAGCGATGGTGTTTTCTTACGGATTGACGATCGCGGCACCGGTCGTGTTTGAGCTTGAAGTGCGCTGTCGAAATTATATTCCTCCAACGGCGGAAGCTCTTCCACTGACGATACTGTATCGCCTATCGCGGATTGGAACTTAGTCCAATCGATGTTACGGGTTAGATCATACGCGACGTTAACGGGTTCTGACGAGTTGAACCCACTGGCAATCGAAATTTTGATCGGCAGATGATCACTACCGTGCGGATCCTGGATTACATGCCAAGTGCAATCCAACGATAGTGAATTAGAGCAAAAGGTGAGGTCTAATCTGCTACCATTCGAGGATGGACCAGCCAAACGTGTTACTTCTCCATTGTTAAGTATTGTCATGTTGAAGTTGTCGCAGAGATCATAAATCAAAGTAGAACGGTTATCATCGTACAGCTCCCCCCAGCCTGTACCGTGGGAGTTAAAATCTCCCATGATCAACCATGGAGCGGGAAGTACCGCACATATGTCGAAAAGTTGTTTGCGATTAACAGAGACTCTAGGAGCAATATATACAGAAGCAATACAAAGGCTCTTACCTTTAGTGGTAGCCTGACATGCGACAACTTCAATACCGGGGAATTCGGGAAGATTCACTCTATAGAAGGAATGGCACTTTTTGATCCCCAAAAGTACCCCTCCTCCACGTGAATCCTCACGATCCAATCGAATAATGTTAAAATCATAAAAAGGGAGATCAATTTTTGAAGAGAGCCATGTTTCACAGAGGGCAAATGCATCGCAATTATTGTTATGGACTAAATACTTGAACGAATCTAATTTCGGAATAAGACTTCGACAATTCCACTGTAGAACAGTGATCAAATCCCCGACCTCGTTTGGAAAATTATCCATCGAAGGAGATGATAGCTGCAAGAAGGGGCCATTTTGAAGTCAATTGCTTCAAGAAGGATTTCACAGTGGGAAGCAATGTGAGGACAATGCTTTTCAGAGGATCAGAAATGTTGAGGTATTTGAGAATACCGTCCACAATGTCATCAAATGAGAACAACCTAGATGAAGAAGGGGTTTCTGTTCTTAAAATTGGGGCATCAGGGGTTTTGGATGTCCCCGGAAGAGGTGGAAAATCCTGAATATAGTCAGTTCTGCGGAATCCAGGAGGAGTAGAAGTCTCCTTTTTTCCACCACTCCTTGATTTGGGCAAGCTGATTTGGGGTTCTTTATTTGCAACAATCCGCGAACGGATGCGCTTTCGTTTCCGTGCAGAACCTTCCGGAAAACTGAAAGAAGTTCCCTCCTCAGCCAAGTCAGAGTCAGTCTCGTCATCTGACAAAAGAGAAAAGGGATTTTTGTCATTGGTCGATGGCGTGGCTGTCTTAAGCATTTCTGCAAAAGACCGCCTGGAACGTTCCTTAAGGGAGCGTTTCATTTTGTCCCCGAGCTGTTTGTACGCCGGGCACGACGAGAGAGCATGAGGAGGAGTTCCGTTGCAGTACACGCATTTTGGTGCAGTAGCTGCGCAGGCGCCATCCTCATGCTTCTCCCCGCATGTGGAGCAGCGTGCCTTGTTGCCGCAGTGGGAGGCCGTATGTCCCAACCGCTTACAATTCTGGCAGTTCATGACCCGAGGTACAAACAACCGCACAGGAAGACGAAGTTTTCCCAGCTCGATGTATTGAGGAAGGGCAGATCCAGAAAAGGTCACCCGAAACGAGTCTGTGGGGGTAAAACTCTTTTTACCCTCGCTGAGCGATACTGACTTCATTCTATGAACGGCCAGTATCTTTACCGGAGGAAGCAAGGGGTTCTTAAATCGGCCAACCGCTTGCTTCTCCAGTATCTCGGGGTTCAGGCTCGCCTCAGTGACCACGCCTTCGATCTCCACATCAGAGGCTGGAATGTACACCCTATATTCCAGTGTGAAAAACTGGGAAACAGCAATTTCATTGGCCTGTTTGAGGTTAGCGACGGTCACACGAAGTTTGTTGTGCCTAACCTTCGTTATTTCGGTCACGGCAGAGAATCGCTTTGTCAGATCATCAGATATCTGAACAACATTCAAGGGTTTGTTTTTGGGCTGAAAATAGACAACCCATGGGCCAGTCGAGTCATTCGGGTAGACCCGCAATCTGGTGTTTTTCTCAGCCTGCCCATCGACAGACTGAGACGACGAACCAGGGATGACATCATCATTCTTCTGAGATGAATGGTCATCCATGTCGTCTTCTGACAAAACATCCATTTTGTTCAACTAGTGGGAGCGCAAAATGCTCTCCCACTGAACGCACAGACACAATACACAGAAAACACTACAACCACAGAAATACAAAATGAAAATTTAACTAATGGGGGAGGAAAAGAAACAAAAAAAAACAAAAACTTATCTGATAATCCTATACTACTACCACCGAGCGTTATATGTGTAGGCGTTTACACAGATGACTGGGAAGCGACGCGCAGCGTGGATGACCTTCGCTGTGGTGCACTTGATCGAGGCGCGGCACTCAGCGCACACAGGCGCACGATGATTGATGAACGATGAAGATGTAGAAACGGGTGCTCACACTCGATGATGATGATACGTGCGCGGGTATGCGTAAGCGCGTATGCGTGACCACGCAACGATGATGCCCAAATTGGTTCGCGAATTTCCAATAGCACGGATTACTCTTTCCGAAAATGACACTTTCTACTAAAAAAACTCACTTTTCGATCAATTTGCCGGGAACTATGCCAGGAGTCACTTAGTGAGAAAAAAAACTGATAATTTATATCAAGCGAATACCGAGAAAACTTCCAAAACAACGGAGCGCGAAACAAGTCGACCGTACTTCTTGCTAGGACGCAGTGAGATGCTTGTTAAATGTTGTCGTGGTCGAGCTTGTGTTTTAGAAATGCAATCAAAGTAGTAAAGTTATGTTTATTTCTGTTGATTATGGTAGTGTACATTGATTTATCATTTTAATTGATTAGCCTACTTGGCTCTTCATCTTTGTTTAATGCAATCAAAGTGTGCCGTGGCCGCTTTATACGCGTTTGTTTTCGGTTGCTGGAGGTGTCGGTTTTGATTTCAACGTTGGTCGAGAGTTCCATTGGTTTGTTTTTTCCGTCGATCTTGTTTTCCGTGCTGAGCACCAATGACGTGCCAGGAAGGCAGCTCCCACACCTGGACCCTACCTATCGACCCATCAACTCATGAACCGGGGACCAACGGCTTTACTTCCCATCAGAAGGAAGGCGTGATCAGAGATGTTATGCCTCAGAACATCCCGGCGGCGCCGACTGGGATTGAACCCAGGCCTGCTAGGGTGAGAGGTAATCACGCTTACCACTACACCACCGGCGCCGTTATGGTCGAGAGTTAATTCGGCTGCGTCTTCCAGACTGTATACTGGTGAACTCAAGCCGATGTGTCACAAGTGATTGGTGATGGAAAGTGGTCGGTTTTCTTTTTTTTTGGGTTCTCTGTTGAGATCCCTCTGGTTGGAGCAGCTAGAGTGTGTTTAGTGGTTGTTGGGGGTTTCCGCTTCTGTGTAACGAAGGAACGACGAAAGAGCTGCTTTAACACCGGTTGAAGAAGTAGCGGCAGCGTATCTATGGGAGCTCTTTGAAATCATCGTCATGGATTCTTTTTCAACATATCGGCTGAGATCTTTCCTTAAATTTTCTTTAAACTTTCCATTATTATCTGAAACAATACTAATTTTATGCTTAGTACGGTAGGCTCCATCCCAATTGAAGCAAAATGGATGGGATGAGTGGTAATGCCAATTCCCTGTCTTTAACATTTCGTGAAAAGAGGGCGAGCTCTTCTCCCCACATCCTCCTATTGTATGGCCTGTTTTTTGACCGGTTGTATGATCCAGTAGTTGATAGGAGATTCTCATTCAAGCCCGTGGATGCACGTGGGCGTTGCTGCCCACGGATTCACCCAAACCGTTTTTGGCCCTTCATACAATGACAGGTTGAGTACAACTAGAGGTTATTAAACTTGTTGTTTGTCAGTTGTTTTGCTACAGTGAGTGGTAGTTCCATATCATCATCATTGCTCGAAATGTGTTTAATCTTTGTTCCAATGATAATTCCAACACAGTACGTCCTGGTTTGATATCGTTTAATCGTTAGTAATTGATTGGTTTTACACTGAATACATCAAGTAATAGCATGCAATTAAGTGAAGTGCACCAGCTATGGCATTATTTAAAATATGCCCAGTAGGCATGTACCAGTCATAACCAATGTTCTTTAAATAGGCAGGGTCAAAAACTGGTTCCATTGCGTACATGGGATTATGTCATAACTGGTTCATATGCTATAATAAGTCCTCTTACTCTAAGAATTAAGCGTCTTCTTCATATTTGGCTTTATTACGCTCCCACTGGTACTTTCCGCCAGCTCTCAACTTAACGTTCTTTGAGCACTTACACAGCTGTTAATTGAGAACTTTCTAAGTCTGTATCATTTTTGTATTAGTATGATTTTGTGTCACGTACAATCATTCTCTATGTCCAGGGCAGTGCTGCGTGCTGTCAACAATGTCAATTGACGTAAAATATTGGTCTAGCACTGATATTCGTAGTAAACATGATATCAGGTGGTATGGCTTTGACATTACTATTCAAATGAATATCACTAGGGAAAACTTGAAAACCATACTTTTATCTCAATAAATCAACTTTTTTTGTTTACCCGTTGTATTTTTTTTTTAAATACTACTGATGAGTTTTCTAAAGATCGACACTTGATTAGCTGATTAGAGGCAAATGAGATTGATATTCTAACTGTGTGAGCTGATACTGACATCAAGTGGCTAGTGAAATTCAGCATCATTCAGCAGATATTTTGCAGCACTGACAATTTTTTTCAGCCCAGAAAATTCCTTAACCAGACCAGGAAAGAAACCCAGCCGCCTCCAGTATGGTCTTGCTTTAAAGCTGCGCCTTAATTGACTGAGCTATGGGAGGGCCTGAAATTATTAAATGTATGAATTTAAAATTCTTAATCCTTGATTCAATTTAATGTAACAAGCACATAAACAACACCTCACAATAGTTGTATACCGTATCCATTTACTCAACTCCAGCAACTAGATTGGAATTCAGTGATAAATAACCTCTATTTAACCTCGCACAATACGTCATTACCAACATTCTATATGCTTCGATAACTTGGTCCAATCAAACTTCCCAACACTCATGTCAAATTGAATTAGAAGAATGAATAGCTGTAAAATCCTCCTTTATCCTATTGTCTTCGGTAGTGCCCACCCATTGCCATTTGTACTTGGCTTGGATCGATCCATCATGGCATATGGGGTTTCAGTCGATGCGATTTATTTGGCTCCGTTAAATATATTAGCCAGCTGTATCATTTATATCAACTTTTTTTTCTCAGCTCCCTCTTCTGTAACCCCTCCTGAGTTCAACTCGTAAGGCTGTTCTGTTTTGATTGAGTGAGATAAAGAAAAGGCTCAAGAATCCCATTCGTGTGCATTGTCGAAACCGGGCCAAACCGGCCGACTGGCTTTGCTCCGATAATACAGAGAAACGGAAACCAACCAGAAGGAAACCTCATATAGCGATGACCGAAAACAAAATCTCTTCTTAAAAGGACTAATGAACAGAATCAAGTTATAACCGGGTGAAAACAAGAGCGGATGTAAACCCCGGAAAGTAAAATCCGACGAAAGTAGACGCAGAAGTAGTGGGCAAAAAATAACCATCCCCTCTTGTGTTCTTTGGTGTTGCTCATCTATAACGAAAGTCCAACAATAACTCTTATTCAAGTTTTCAGTTGAAAGAGCAGCAGAAATCAGAAATGAAAACTTACATTCACTCAGCCAGCTGACGAGAGACGAGGAATCGAAGAAAGGGCCAAAACTTGAGGCCAGTAGAGAAATGAAGCATTGCTGTGATAGGGAAGGATGGTGAGAAAATCGACAGAGTTTTTCAAGGCTGTTGAAAATAGGATGAAATCTAACGGAGTCAGGCAGCGTGAATTCGACTTCTGTCTGCGAATCGTCGTTCCTTCCGACAGTGTTTTTTTTTTCGGCCACCCTCTGAATTTGTCCATCGCAATAGAGCACCCAATCCACTTTTTTCGTATCGTACTTTTCCAAGATCGTTTTGTTATAATGGAGCAAAGGATTGTTAACAGATTTATTTATTTGACCCATTTCTCAAATGGCTGCCTTTTTCTGCCTGTTCCCTATTTGCTTCAATTTTCGATGACCATCTATTCCAAGCGGTGTTGTTTGTAGGAGAGAAAAATTGGACCTAATTTTTGTTCTTTTCCTCAGAATGAAATGAACCGGTCAGCGAGATGTACTCTGACAATAAATAGGTCAGCCGTTAGATTTCTTGCACAATACACAGGCGAATGAAAAGTAAACGCCAAGGCAAGTTTTTGTCAGTAGAAATGAAGTCTCTTTGAATGTAAGGCAATTGATTTCTTTTCAAACCAAAAGCAAAAATGAAAATAATGATATATTGTAATAGGGATCGAAAATTTACATTATTTAGATGTTAAGTTCGCTATGCCTTTACCTTCATAATAAAGCTACGTTGATGGCGTAATGTCATAACGTTTGCATTAAATAAAGGATTATTTCGAAACATAATTAATATTTTGCTTTCTAAGCGTATTAATAATTCAGCTTCAAAAAACATGAATTCAAGTCATTTCTAGTAACTTTGCGACAGCTAGCTTGAACAACTACTACTACTACTACTACTACTACTACTACTACTACTACTGTTCGATACCGAAGTGACCACATCGCCATCTGGATGTCGATCATCAACGGACTCCCCACTGGTCATTCACCGTAGATCACTGTTCAACAGCCGAACCGCAGCATCTCCACCACTACCTACCGGAATATGTGACGATGAAATGGACCTAAACGATCGATCGTGTATCGAATACATTTCAGTGCAACTCGAGCCATATACTAGGCAATAGCATGCCGGAGACGTCCGTCGCGTGTTTAATTTAATTTGTTTATGTTTGTCAATGTAGTAATTAAGATGAATAAAGATTTTTTTTTTTTTTTTTTTTTAATTATAGTCACTTTAACACTCTTGGGTCATTCGTGACTTGTCCGGGGGTGAGATTTGAACTCGTGACTTTGGCGTGAGAGGTATGGATGTTAACGACTACGCCGGGGTCGCCCCCAAGATGAATAAAGTTATTAAGTTAAAATGTTAGCAATAATAAACGATTTGTGTTTATGTTGGTGTGAAAATTAGTGTATGATCCGGAGAACACCCTACGCTGCATCCATCAAGAACATTGGTTCTTCGAACCGGATTTGGGCGTCGATAGGGATCCGCCCGGCCAATACGAGATACGTGCCATCCTGAGAAGTTTACATGGCGGTCGCGCCATTGGACCTCTTGCATGCTGATATTGTTCAATTGTCCAGATATGGTATGGCGTGTGCGCCATGCATGCAGTAATAAACAACAATACAAGGCATTTTCAATGCCTCACTAAGGTGAGTGCGGTTTCAATGACTTACATTCTGTAAATTGGTCTACGAGATCGTTTTTTTTTGTACATGTTCTGGACGTTTTTGCTGTGGTCACCGTGTTGCTTTGAAACGGACCACTGAAAGCCAACTACGGCCGCGAGGGCGCACTCAAGTTTGCCATTGGGTTGGTCGATAGTCCCGGGATCAGTTCACCTCTTCGAGACCGGTCGATGATCAACAGAAGCAGCCATTGCAGATAGACATTCATCCCATCGAACGACTGGAATTCCGTCAACTCGATTTGCAACATTCAACCCGAGAGAGGAGGCGATTTGGATTAAAAATACAAGGCAAATTCTGCCTGTAAACAGGTGATTAAGATTCCAATCCTTTTATGCAATTTAGCGCGGTCTACGCGGTGTTTTGTTCGTAGATCCTGTCATCGCTCATCGTTATGTCGGCGGCCGAGCGGAAGCTGCGTGGTCTAAAGAACCGCAAACGCAGTATCTTCACGTCATTTGCTTCGATTAAATCCTTCGTATCCAGCTACCAAGCGGACAAGGACAAGTGCGAGGTGCCTGTTCGTTTGAAAAACGTAATCGCGCTTTGGACGGAATTCAATGCTGTTCAGGCAGAATTGGAGACGCTGGAAGAAGCCGAGGAAGTCTTGGACGCATACTTGAAGGAGCGCACGGAATTCGAACGAGCCTATTATCGAATAAAAGGTACGCTACTTTTGTTAAACCAGAATGAGGCCCAACCTACTACTGCCCGGCCCATTGATAACACAAGCAATGTGTCCCACCTAAAATTGCCAGACATTAAATTGCCAGTTTTTGGAGGCAATTACGAACACTGGATGAACTTTCACGATTTGTTCGTTTCGCTTGTACACTCTTCGGCGAATTTGTCCACTATCCAAAATTTTTACTATTTACGCTCCTCTTTGGCTGGTGAAGCACTTAAACTAATTCAAACAATTCCGATTAGCAACGAACAGTACTCCGTTGCATGGAATTTGCTGGTGAGTCACTACCAAAACCCTTGGCGTTTGAAACGGACGTACGTGCAGTCCTTGTTTGAATTTCCCTGCATGAAGCTTGAACAACTACTACTACTACTACTACTACTACTACTACTACTACTACTACTACTACTACTACTACTACTACTACTACTACTACTACTACTACTACTACTACTACTACTACTACTACTACTACTACTACTACTACTACTACTACTACTACTACTACTACTACTACTACTACTACTACTACTACTACTACTACTACTACTACTACTACTACTACTACTACTACTACTACTACTACTACTACTACTACTACTACTACTACTACTACTACTACTACTACTACTACTACTACTACTACTACTACTACTAGTAGATGTTATACCTGGATTGCAATGTTTTGTAAATTCACCGCTAGAGGAATGTGCACAATAAATAAGGTATAGCACAGTGACATTATTTAATGTTTGTTTATTTTCAACCGATAAAATGGAACAATGGGAAATTTTTAGTTACGACAGTATTGATGAAATTATGTGAGGGCACGTTGTATCTGTGGCATTTCTGCAGAACCTGCCAAATCGTGAAAATATGCTCCGTGCCCCACGAATTCTCCAACAAATGGCGACAGGTGACGATATAGAATTTGGGAGAGAACCTTGTAGGCGACACAGCAGTGTGATCAACAATCAATTCGAAACTAACGATTTTAAATTGGCACACTACTCGACTAGCCTATTGGTCCCAAGCAAATCGATTAACGTATCCTCACAGACAAACAGACGTAACTCTTCATTGTGTATCTTCGTTCACGCATTTAACGGTTGATTTGAATATTATCAGTTCCGCGAACTACTCGCCGCAGCGCTGACATCGGATCACTTTGACGTTTCTATACATTCTATAGAACTTTTATGCAATATTGTTTGCGAGTTATCGAGCAAGCTTGTTTTCCGCGAGAATCCCGAGAGATGTCGTTACTGAGGTCCTATGTTTTGAGATATATGTTTTCAAGAAAATCTTTTTCAAAGAGTTACGTCTGCTTGTCTGTGGTATCCTATTCTAGTATAAATTCCAGTACTACACTATGTTTGTTTTGATTCGCTATGAAAGTTTGACTGATAAAATGAGTGTTTCGTGTTGCCGGCGCCAGTGGTGTAGTGGTAAGCGTGACTGCTTTCTAACACCCCAATGGGTCTGGGTTCAATCCCAGCCGAGGTCGGTGGGATTTTTCTGAGGCATAAAAATCTCTGGTCACGTCTTCCTTCGGAAAGGAAGTAAAGCCGTTGGTCCCGGCCCATGTGTGTTGAATGGGTGCGATATCCTATGCAGGTGTGGAAGCTGCCTTCCTGCACATTCGATTGTCGTCAAATTGTCGCGTTTTGTTGAAGTTTTAGAGAACTGGCTCGAGACATTCCTTGATTCTAGTAAATTAAATATATTGGCTGGCGATTTTAATTTTAATTGACGTGATAACCATAATTCGAATCATTTGAAGCGTTTAGGTGAGTTTTTTAATTTAAAGCAAACGGTAAATGAATATACGCGTATTTCCAGGCACAGTAGAACTTTAATTGACCTCGTTTATTCCAATTATGATTCCATTTGTTCAGTTACGGATACTGATTTGAAAATAACCGATCATGAGACTTTAGTGATTAATGTCTTAAACCATGTTAACGATAACGATAATTTTGTAAAATTGAAATGCTGGAGGAAATATTCGAAGCAAGCTGTTTCGAATCTTGTTGAGAGAAGCCTGGATTTTCCATTCGCGGCCGGTAACTTAGATGAATCTACAGCTGTTCTTAATAACGCTTTGAAAACGTGTACCAATCAACTAGTTGAGCAAAAGTTTGTTTCTTTGAAAAATTCGAACAGCTGGTATAATTTGGATCTTTTGTGTCTTAAACGGAAAAGGGACAAATGGTACAAAAAGTTTTGTAGATCTAATAATGACAATCATTGGACTAGGTACACAATCGCGCGTAATAAGTATTCACAATCGATAAAGAACACTCGTTGTGAATATGTTCAAAGGAAGATTGATCAGCATCAAAACAACAGCAAAGAGTTATGGAAAATTTTGAAATCTTTATTAAAACCTAGTAATTGCAAACCGCGGTCCATAACTTTTAATGGCACATTAGAACAGTCAGAACAAGTAATTGCAGCTAAGTTTAATGATTATTTCGTAGACAGTGTTTCATTGATTAATCAATCTATTGAATTGGTCGATGAACCTGACGAAATAAAACAGCCAGTTAATAGTAGTTGCAGATTTGAAGTTTTTCACCCAATTACATTAGATGAACTTAGAGTTATTTGTTTTTCATTAGGAAAATCGGCTGGAGTAGATAATGTTAATGCTAGAGTTATTCAAGATTGCTTTCATGTCATTGGCCACATCTTTCTGGACCTTATTAATAAATCATTGCAGAATGGACATGCGTTAGCGTTAGCGTTGTTATGATATACTTCGTAGATTGGATACTAGCGACACTCACGTCTCTTCTGAAATTCTCAGTTAGATTACTTTCAGGAATAATGCTGAGGAGTAAGCATTGGTTCCAATCTAAACAAGAATAACAGAAGCATGACTGTCGCTATTCCCGGCCACGCCCATCTTTACCATAACTAGGGATAGGGAAGGAAATGTTGATGTAGTACTTACTTAACGAGAGGCCACCGACTTAGCGACACCCTCATAAGTGCTACGGAGTTGGAGGGTTGGGTAGGGTATTCGGTTAGGATTCACCTCAAGTTGGCGATGCAACCAAAAGTATGTATTGTTTATTTGTTGTTTATTTAATCTCTCGATAGCCGGCTATCGAAAGAACATATTAATTTTGTTTAGTGATAATGAATTTTAAGAGTCATGATGGAGAGCTTGGGATTAAACCCATGATTTTCTGCTCAGTAAACAAAAACGATCTCTCCAGGGTCATCGAGCATCTCAGAACCATAACGCTTCGCGACAATACAGGACTACGTTTTCGCTTGATATGCAAATAGTTTCCGAGGTTAATGTTCAATATCAAATATACAAATGATGGTGGCGATTTATTGTGCTGTGGAAGAGCTTGGGGTTAAATCCATGATTTTCTGCTCAGTAAGCAAAATCGATCCCTCGAGGGTCATCGAGCATCTTATAATCCACAGCGCTTTGAATAACTATTATTTACGATAATTACATGAAATAAATAAAATATAAACTACAAACAAAACGTGACTGCTAAAATCTCAAAAAGATATTCTCACAAATATATTTCACGCCACCAGGAATCTCAAAACCATTAGACGTTATAATGATACTCTGCACATATTAGACACAATAAGAGGCCAAAAAGCAAGCGTCCGACACACAAAACCCGTCAAATCCACTTGCAGTCACAATCAACGATTCTACGAATCGCGAGCGCTCACGAATCATAAAACCGCTGACTGCGACACTCTGAAAGCGAAATTGACAGGCTCTATGCGTCAAACACCCGCCCTCCAATCTCCACCCGCATCCAACAGCACAAATCTCCATTACAACATCTAACGAATTCAAAACTCCGAAAATCACTCATCTATAGCAATTGAGTGGAAGCAACCCTGCATGCAACCATTCTTAATGATACACTTGTTCTGCCTATCTTTCTATTAGGCCTGTGGACATGCGTTAGCTTCGAAACTTCTAACCAAACTGGGTAAATTTTCAGATCACAAAAAAAAAAAAAACTTTCAAAGGTAATTACAAGTAAGATAAATATTGATTATTTTACGCGAAAACGAGCAAGTAATATTAAATCTCTTGTATCATATGCTAATGCAAATTGACTGTAACAAAAATAATATGCTTGAATAAAATAAAATATTAATAAAATTATATGCAAAATTTACAAGAAGATCATTACTTTATTGGTGAGAAGTTTTTAATAAGCCCTCCCAGTTCCTCTGTATACAGAACAAATCTGATACTATAATCAGAATTGCTCAGTCTGCATAATGCAGCCGATTGCATCAAGGAAGTTCTATTAACAACCAAGAATTAATCGTTTGAGGTATACTGAAGCATTAAGAAGGTGATATGTGTCACTATAGGAAATCATCATCGTTGCAAATATAAAGAAATTAAACATAACCCTTTGCTTCAGTACCGTCAACCTCCATGTCCATGGGGAGGGATAAATCATTGCAGAATGGACATGTGCCACAAATTTGGAAGGAATCCTTAGTGGTTCCTATTCAAAAAGTTGCTGGAACGATTAAAGCCGAAGAGTTTCGTCCCATCAACATGTTGCACACATTAGAGAAAATCTTAGTAAAGGGTGATACGGTCAAAATTTGATCAATATCAACTTGACATATTTCTTTCAATTTTGCATTTAAAAAACCTGAACACCCCTCATTTTGAAGGTGTGTGTGTGTAGAATGTTGCACCTATTTTGATTTTGGAATTCACTCTTCAGTTGTCAAAATGCCGTCCAAGCAAGAAGAGCAGCGTATCAAAATTTTGCTCGCGCATCGCGAAAATCCGAGCTACTCGCACGCAAAGTTGGCAAAATCGCTAAAAGTTGCCAAATCAACCGTTACAAATGTAATTAAAGTGTTTGGGGAACGTTTGTCGACAGCCAGGAAGTCTGGATCGGGGGGAAATCGAAAACCGGAAGCCGCTGAGACGACAAAGAGAGTTGCCGGTAGTTTCAAGCGAAACCCTAACCTCTCTCTCCGAGATGCCGCAAATAAGCTGGGTGTATCGTCTACAACCGTGCATCGAGCCAAAAAACGAGCCGGACTATCGACTTACAAGAAGGTAGTGACTCCAAATCGCGATGATAAACAAAATACGACGGCCAAAGCGCGATCCCGGAGGCTGTACACGACGATGCTGACGAAGTTTGACTGCGTGGTAATGGACGACGAAACCTACGTCAAAGCCGACTACAAGCAGCTTCCGGGACAGGAGTTTTATACGGCAAAAGGAAGGGGAAAGGTAGCAGATGTTTTCAAGCACATGAAACTGTCAAAGTTCGCAAAGAAATATCTGGTTTGGCAAGCCATCTGTACCTGTGGCTTGAAAAGCAGCATTTTCATAGCTTCCGGGACTGTCAACCAAGAAATTTACGTGAAAGAGTGTTTGAATAAACGTCTGCTGCCTTTCCTGAAGAAACACGGTTGTTCCGTACTGTTTTGGCCGGATTTGGCATCTTGCCATTACGGTAAAAAGGCCATGGAGTGGTACGCCGCCAACAACGTGCAGGTGGTTCCCAAGGACAAGAACCCTCCCAACACGCCAGAGCTCCGCCCAATTGAGAAATACTGGGCTATTGTCAAGCGGAACCTAAAGAAGACCAAAAAAACTGCTAAGGGCGAGCAGCAGTTCAAGGCAAACTGGCTTTCTGCGGCGAAGAAGGTGGACAAGGTGGCTGTACAAAATCTGATGGCAGGGGTCAAGCGTAAGGCCCGGCAATTCGGATTTGGAAAAGCGAAAGCCTAACTGAATATTTTTCCTGAATTTTATACTAATTGAACTTGAAAAAAAAATTTAATTTGATTTTTTAAATAAACGATTTCACCGATTTACACGCGTTTTCCCTTGACCAAATTTTGACCGTATCACCCTTTACTTGTTGTTAAAGGCCAGCTGTTGGAGTATTTGAATAGCAACTCTTTGTTGATACCAGAACAATCGGGATATGTGAAACTGCATTGAATTTGGTGTTAGCAAAGTGGAAAGACAACTTGGAGCGTAAAGATACGATTGTTGCTGTTTTTTGGATCTGAAACGCGCTTTTGAAACAATTTCTAGGCCCTTACTGTTAAGTACAATCAAGCGCTTTGGAATTACGAGTACTGCATATAAATGGTTTGAAAACTATTTGTCTGACAGAACTCAACGGACTGTTTATAATGATTATGTTTCCAGTCCCGTGGGGAACAACCTTGGAGTGACCCAGGAAAGTGCATTAGGGCCCCTTTTATTTATTATGTATATTAATGACTTGCGACGTGTTTAACGGTTTTGCGACATTAATCTTTTTGCAGATGATACTGTGTTATTCATTGCAGCTAAGGATTTAGAAGTTGCCGTCTCACACTTCAATGAAGATTTGCAGTATCTAAGTTAATGGTGGAAATGTAAGCAGTTAAAATTGAATACAAGTAAAACTAAATTTATGGTAATTTCGCGGAATCGATTAAATGAGAACGTCTCTGTTGTAATTGATGATGAGACTATTGATCGCGTTCAGGAGATTAAATATCTTGGCGTGATTATTGATGACAAACTTAAGTTCAACTCTCACATTGACAATGTCATCAAGAAAATTGCCAAGAAGTATGGAATTCTATGTCGATTGAAAAACGATTTAACTATTGCCAGTAAAATACAGCTATACAAATCAATCATCTCTCCTCATCTAGACTTTTGCCCATCCATTTTATTTCTGTCCAATGCAACACAAATATCGAGATTACAGCGCTTGCAGAGTAAAATAATGCGTTTGATTTTGAGATGTAATAGATTCACTTCTTTTTTTTTTTTTTTTTTCCTTTGGTTTGTTTTCCGTCGATCTTGTTTTCCGTGCTGAGCACCAATGCTACCGACGCCAGGAAGGCAGCTCCCACACCTGGACCCTACCTATCGACCCATCAACTCATGAACCGGGGACCAACGGCTTTACTTCCCATCCGAAGGAAGGCGTGATCAGAGATGTTATGCCTCAGAACATCCCGGCGGCGCCGACTGGGATTGAACCCAGGCCTGCTGGGGTGAGAGGTAATCACGCTTACCACTACACCACCGGTGCCGCTATAGATTCACTTCCTCAACTTTGATGTTAGACGCCTTACAATGGTTGTCGGTGAAGCAAAGAATTGTATATTTGACTATGGTGTTCATTTTTAAAGTAGTTAACGGTTTGCTGCCTCGATATTTGTGTGATCGAATTGAAAGAGGAAGTGACTATCATAGATATAATACTAGAAACGCGGATGAAATAAGAGCACCACATTTCTTGACTTGTGCTTCACAGAATTCATTATTTTGTAAAGGAATAAATGTTTTCAATTCGATGCCTAGACATATTAAACGTTCAACAACATTAGCAGAATTTAAGAGACATTGCATTTCACACGTTAAAACTGTCTTTTGAACGGTTATCCAGTTATTTTTTTTTTTATGAATTGACAAATTATGTATCTTGACGAAGTTATTTTTAACGGAATATTTTGTATGGATAGCTGTTATAACGACTTTTTAATAATTATTGTAGCACTGCAAAAACTATTTTGTTCGCCACGATGGTGATGATGGATTTTTGATATTTGATTTAATAGTAGTAGTAAAACAAAAAAAATAGTAGTCTACAAAGGTTTGAGCCTCGCGTGCGTATTACGGATATAGAGGACTGAATTTAACATTTGATAAAAAAAAATGCAATTTTGAAGCTTATTTGGAAGATACCTTGAGTTAGTAGTAAGTTTTCTGGCAAATGTTGGGGGTTCGTGAGCATTCCTGACATTGCTGAAAATTATGATAGCATCAGATTGCGGGGTTACTAGTGAAATTGGATGCTTTGTTGATTGTTCATTAACTCTTGATTGCTTGTAATACTTATGAATATTTTAGGTGGACAAAAAGGCGAACTAAGATGTGGACGCCTGAGCTTTTCCACATTTATATCGCTGTGAAGCAACTGTAAACTCTAGAGGGAATTTATATCTGTAACTGAAACCAGTTCGATTTTGTTTGACAACCTGGTTAAAGTGTCATATATAATTATCTTTGTAGGGGTAAGAGGTGGGACCATCATCATCATCATCCTTCGCTCTGCTGACGAGTACAATACCATAGAGATACCGCGAAGTGATGATTGCCGAACCGATGCACAACAAAGAGTCACGTTGCCCACGCGACATCCTATCCCCAATCATTTCAAGATTCGCAGCCTAGAGTCGCATGCAGTTTAAACTATCTTGCAATATTCAAAGTGTTTTTATGTTACTTCATACGCGAAGTTATCGATTTTCAGAGTTGGTTGGAAATGCTAACATGAAGCTTTAGCGTGATAATTTATTAGCTAGAGAATGATCTTTAGAAGAGGGTAGGTAGATAGTTCCGTTAGAGTACGGCATTATGAAAATTGAATAGCAGTTTGAAAATGAGCGAAGGGCCATTAATGCGACAGTTTTTAAAGATAGACGCACATCTTTTGCCTAACCCGTACGATGTACGCGGAGACTTGAAGTATGTCTCCAAGTCTACAATGTTGCAATGTTGTTTGAAAGTCGGTGTCCGGTCGAGAGTAACGCCGATGATCTTCAGTCGCGTCGTATCGCCTGCATACAGGAGTACGGTAACTGTATGCGGCATCACTCTGAAGATCGGTTGTACTGCCACCAGGAGCAGGGTGATCGAAAATACTAACTCTTTTTTTTTTTGATGTGATGAACTAGCCTACGGCTAAAAATCACAAAAATAAAGAAAAAAAAATTAGTTATTTTCTCCTGCTCGGATTCCGACGGAAGACATGACCAGAAATTTTTACGCTTCAAAAAAATCTCAATGACCTCGGCTGGGATTGAGGTCAGACACACTGGGGTTAGAAATCAGTCACGCTTACCACTCAACCACCACCGGCGCCGTCGTTTGAAATTGGGGCTAGTCGGTTTACTTACGGTATCGTTGTGGCCCTTTAGATCAACCGGATCCATATGGGTTTCCGCTGGAATTTCTTCAATGATGCTGGCGGGTGACTGGGAGCTTCGACGACGGCTCTTCGGAAGGTTGGGCAACCAAGCGTATGTATGTATGATGTATGATAATTGTCTACCACTCATTGTAGCACGGAAACTAAGTCCGATAGCAGTGGGCGCTCCTCACTGTTTGATTTTATCAAGCTTAATAACCTATGATTGTCCTCAACGTGTCACTGAATGAAGGGCCAAAAACGGGTTTGGTGGATCGATAGGTAAATTCATCATTACATCTCCACGGGATGGTAGAGAATCTCTTTCCAGCCACATGATCATGCAATTGGTCAAAAAACGAGCCGTCCGACAGAAGGAAGCCCCAATGAGTGTGGAGAAGAGCCCGCCCTTTTTCCACGAGATGTTAACAACAGGGTGTTAACAATTTCACTCTTCCCATCCAAATTGCTTCAATTGAGTGCTGATGGTCCCTCCCAGCCTTGTTTTGTATATATGAGCAATAATAAAAAATAAAAATTTAAAACGATCTCACCAACTTTCGCTGTTTTTTCACCTTTCTGTCCAATTTTCGTGCCTATTTGTGAACTCGTTGTCCTTCTCTGCATCACTGCTAGTCGCTACTAGTCTCCCAAAAGTCTTCCATCTTATTTCTGATGTGTTCTACGATATTTCGACGTTCATTATCTTTGTATGATAATCTTGAGTTCCTAGTTGCGTCTTATAAAACCGTAACACCAATGCAGAAAATGGAGAGTGTCTCCGGGTATTTTCTTAACAATCATCACTCCATTGTCGTATCGCATGTGCTCCATTTTGCAGCTCTTCTTTCACTTTTACTTTGTTGGCTCCATGGTACCAGATATAGATATAGATATATAGATATAACCACAACGGGATCGCCGTTCAGAATGGTTCAACGGATGTGAAATGAGGGAACATTTAAATTTAGCATATTTCAAGTATTTCAATGCAACATTTTTCAATATGGTATCCTAACTTCTTGTGTTTTATATAATTAGGGTCAATGATCCATCATATTGTATCTTCAGTGATCTTTGCAAGCGCCACATTTCGTTCAGGCTCTTTGGATCTACATGTGATGAAATATAATAACAATGGAATACCTACTTTGGAGTAGATGTCGCTAGTGAATAAAACCTACGAAAATCCAAATAAGATGCAGAAAGCCATAAAATCAACTGAATGGGGCTGGGGTGCATTTTCAATGAACAAGTTTCAGTGACTCCATATTTTAGAGATAAATAATGGTTTACCGTGTTTACCTCTGCGTCCCCACAAATGTTACAGGGTGGGAGATTTTGTTAGTAGGTTGGGTTCATTAGATCAGGAGTCACCTTGATAGGTATGCGAATGTAGTTTTAATATAATGTATTGTTTCAGAAATTTACGCGAAAAGAAAATTATGTGACTCTATCAACTCAGTAATGTAATGGGCTCTGGGTGGACTCAACAAGCATAAAAGGTCGCTACTAGGCTACCGAGCCCCTTTTATTACAAAAAACCATTACCAACGACGATTGTTCAAACCCGGCATCATGAAGCTATTCAAATAGAATGATGCCCCGCATAAAGCATGTTTCACCGAGAAAAGTTTTTTTTTCGCTCTGCTTCATCGTTTGACATTTGTATAACTCGGTGTTCTATTAAGGAAATATAAAATAAAGAAATACACACCACAGCCAGAAGGAAAGACCAAACCTCTTGTCCTGACTTCCTGACAGGTGAATGAAGCATCTGTCGTTCTGAAAAAAGCCACGTGACTGTAGTTCAGCCTCAATAATAATCCATTACATTCTTCGGTGATGCTGAAGGGAAGGGCTGTGTCTTATGTAATCCATGAATGACATAGTTTTAAGCCCAAACAAGCATATATCTATTGGATTTTAAAACGCTTTTGGTGCTTAATAGTGCATGGAATATCACGCATACGATAACTAAAAGTATGGAAAGAAATTCAAAAGATTGATTTTTTAATTATTCAGACTATGCAGAGCAAGTTTGTGATTAATACAAACATATATATGAGAATCAACAGCATCAACGTTACCTACTGTAACAACTATGATATTTTACATACCAGCATTTTAAAATACTTTTTTTGCAACAATCAATAAACGTTCCCCTTTTAATCAATTTTGGTGGATGCATAATTCATGCTTCTGGCAGGAAAAAGTGTAAGGAAATTGACTTTCTGTTCAGCTTTTCAAGTAAGAGGAAAAATTCTCTCAACCAAGCGCCTGGTATATAAGTGGAAAATAGCTATGAAAAAAATATGTCGACTACAGAACGAACAAGAGCAACATAAAACGGAAAATCTAATCCAAGTTGGTGCAGTTTGCTGTTATGGGAAGAGGTTAACAAAAATATGTAATGCACCAGTCATCCAGCACCAGCAGCGTTCCAACGATGCACAGTGGAGCGGCTCCATTCAAAAGTCGGTAGAAATTATTTTTCTTACGGTTTACGGCTGAAAGAAAGATTTGATGTTAGTAGGCTTTTTTAACATTTCATTTATTTTTAAGGCTCAAATAAGGAAGCTTTGCGGAGCCGAAATTCATTATTCTTTTTACTAGGGTTAGTAGAGAGGGCCAAATACTCACGGTTTACTCGAGCATACGAACTACAATCTTTTAACAAGTATGGAAGAGATCGAGGAAAGGCACACAAGGATGCGAATAAATGTTTATCTCCATCGCCGATAAATTGCTTTTTAACGATTGACCATGGAAGATGCACTTCAACAACGGGCAAGTACTCTGGATGTCTCTTTAGAGCACTGATTTTTTACTTTGATGGCAAAACTGAATGAAATACATTGGCTTGGCATGGGACAGTGATGAGAGGATAGACTCATTAACACATGTACAGAGCGACGCCAGTGGTATAGTGATAAGCGTGATTGCCCCTCACCCCGAAAGGCCTGGGTTCAACAACTGTCGGCGCCGCCGGGATTTTCTTAGGCATAAAATCTCTGATCACGCCTTCGGAAGGGAAGTAAAGTCGTTGGTTCCCGGTTCATGAGTTGATGGGTCGATAGGTAGGGTTCAGGTGTGGGAGCTGCCTCCCTGGTGTCGGTAGCATTGGTACTCAGTATGGAAAGCAAGATCAACGGGAAACAAATGATCACATGTACAGACAAAAAACCTTATTGGGGAAATGTATGTAATGTCAGCCTAAATGCCCCTAATTTAGGCCCATACATAAATTCAGCAATCAACTAAATTTTTATTAGTGACCAAAAATATCCATTAGTACCGTCCAAATAATTAATCCAATAAATAATCCATTAGTACCCAATGACGCGTTCATCCAGATTAAATTGATAAATAGCTGATTTTTAGCGATGGGCCCAATCTTAGATCCATGCCAACATTAGAGCCATTTCCCCTAAATTATCAAATCAAAAAAAAAAATATCCAATAAAGTTGATGATCGATGAAATCATTTAGGTAGGTAGTTGCTTCAAAAGAGCCTGCTTTCAATCATCAGCATCAAAGTGAGGGTCTTTATCGTCAACTGGAAGATGGAGCAACATTTCTCAGAACTTCCACAAATGAACGCAGAGAGCTAGCCTTCAAAGACCGCTCGAGTTTTTATCCCAGCTGTTTGTACCTTGGACAATTTACGAGAGCGTGCGGTATTTCAAAACAATAGGGACATTTTAGGGTGGCATGCCCACGCCCCTCCGTGTGTTTCTCCCCACACAGATCGCTACATGGCTTGTTGTCATTGTCACAGAAGGCTGCTTACATTTTATGCACTTCACTAACTTTGGTACAAATCTTCCCAATCACGATGTAATCCTATAGTGCTGGACAAGCATGGGAAAATCGATTAATTTTGCATTTACTACTCACACGCATACACCAGCAGAAACGAGCCGTAGCTTGTACGAGCCGAACTAAATTCGTTCGCATTCTCATTGAGCACTTCTATTTTCTTCGCAGCATTGACCAAAACAGATAGCAGAGAGTAGCATGAATTATTTTGAGTGTAGTAGTGTGAACAATTCCTCACTTATTATTGTTTGTATGCTGAGACGTTTACGATTACAATCTGCTAAGTGAGCTGAGTGAGAATTTTGCAGAAAAAATCACTTTTTATTTTCTAGCTTTAAACAAAAATTTACACATTCGAATTGATATTACAAAACTGCAATCCTGATGAATGTGGGCGTCTTAGTGGAATACCTGTATAATGAGAGAGAGAAGGATTAGTATTTTCCATTTAATTCCACTACTTTATTTGCTTATCCTTGACAGATACGCGTATTACGTCTACAATGTGCAGACTTCTTCAGTGTATTGTACTAAAACTCGACTAGTCGAGTATTAGTACAAGACACTGAAAAAGTCTGCACATTGTAGACGAAATACGCGTATCTGTCAAGGATAAGCAAATAAAGTAGTGGAATTAAATGGAAAATACTAATCCTTCTCTCTCTCATTATAAAACTACAATACTGTGTAGGTGAGGCTGGCTATTTTGTTTATGTGGTGCTCGTACGAGTGAATTACTGAATTACTGACCCGATGAAGGTCACACGAAATTAATCCGAAAGGTCTTCTTCGTTCCACGAGGGACACTGAATTCATTTGATTTTTTTTTTTTGTGATTTTTAGCCGTAGGCTAGTTTATCACATAACGAATTCATTTGAATGCAGTCTGGTATTGGATTTTAGCGGCACCAGTGGTGTAGTGGTAAGCGTGATTACTTCTCACCCCAGCAGGCCTGGGTTCAATCCCAGTCGGCGCCGCCGGGATGTTCGGAAGGGAAGTAAAGCCGTCCCCGGTTCATGAGTTGATGGGTTGATAAGTATTTTCCAGGTGTGGATGCTGCCTCCCTGGCGTCGGTAGCATTGGTGCTCAGCACGGAAAACAAATCAAGGAAAAAAACCTTATGATACGCTCCACACTTTTTTTATGGCCAAACTCAGTAGGCTTCTTGTTCTTTCTTTCTTAAATACACACTTAGAAATACCTAATTTTTCATGTGACGGAATCCATCTTTGACGTAAAGGATGAGACGTAAACAAACATGTCATGTAACATTAAGTGCTCCAAGACTGAAAAGTTCGGTACTCGACGAAAAGTACGTTTGATTGAGCTGAGTTTTGCGTATATTACGACTTAATTTTATGTCAAAAATGACGCTCGTATATGTCAGTCTCAGAGCACCTAAATTTACATGAATTTTTTTAAGTGTGTAGACTATCACTTGCATCACCTATTTTTCGCAAACAACCTTTAATTGATGTAAAAGTTACAGCAATCACGTGGCATCGAGGTATGTCTGTATATATTGAAACGCATTCATTTAGAGCACGTTGAACTAACATGTAACGTAACATGTGTTACATGTGTTTTTGGTTAATTGACAAGGTCCTGAGGTATTCGGTCATTGCGAGAATGTTTGTATACCACTTCAATAGTGTTACGCATTTGACCACAAACGTTTGGTTGATGGGTACATTATCAAAGATCATTGGGGGTGATATGGCTGGCAGCAAGGCGAGCGATCGTTCAATGAAAATTAACTCTTAAACAACAAACAGTTTTGTCATAACCATTGAGTAATGCTGAGCTATTAGGGTGATGAACACGGATGAGGCCAGCGAGCTATATATTGTTTCAACGAGGGTGATGCGCTTGGCATAGATGGCCCACAGCGGCTCACGACGAGCATCTGAATCCGATCAATAGCGGTGTGGATTATTCCTCCTTCTTCGGTGAATCGAGGGTTCTTGAGGGTAGACGTGATTGCTAGCTGTTTGCGGGGAGCCTTTCGTTGTGTACTGGAGAAAAATGTGCAACGCCACGCACCGAAAGCACTGATGCTGCTACCTATGACAACCGGACACTACCACTCACCACACGCGGTCATTGAATAAACACGGCTCGGCGAGACAGGGTGAAAATCGATTTTGAAAGCTGTGTTATGGAAACCGCTTTTTGCAGGCAATCGGGAATAATTTTAATTGCCATAGCAACAGTTGCGCATTCGTGCAGTTTCCAATAGTGACCTTTAGAAAATTGATAAAGTTTTAATTTTAAGAGATTTGTAGCAAAATTGGGGCCTCCCTTAGCTCAGTCGGTAAAGGCGCAGCTACAAAGCAAGACCATGCTGGAGGTGGCTGGGTTCGATTCCCGGTCCGGTCTAGGAATTTTTCGGGTTGGAAAATTTCTCGACTTCCCTGGGCATATAGAGTATGATTGTACTTGCCACACAATTATACTAATGCAAAAATGGTACAGGCATCGGAAGCACTCAATTAATAACTGTGGAAGTGCATCTAGAACACTAAGTTTGAGAGCACGCAATAAGCTAATATGCGATAAGCAATAAGCTTGAAATGCGAAGAAGTAGTAAAGTAAGTAGCAAAATTTTGCTATCTATTGGCGTATTTAAATCAGACACTTTGATGCCGCGACTGATTCGGTTTTTTTTCAAATTACACCTCCAATGTTGCATTAAAAATACATGGTATGTATTTAAACTTATGGGAACCTGCATCCGATTGATGACCTTTTCAAATGTCCATAAAATGCTCTTTATGAAATTTATGGTGGTCCTGAAAAGGACCGTTTTGTTGTGCTGGTTGAGTAATGCTGAGCTATTAGGGTGTTCAAGACAGATGAGGCTGGCGAGCAGTATGTTGTTTGGAACGAGGGTGACGCGCTTAATATAGATGGCCCGCAGCGACTCACGATGAGCTACTGAATCCGATCAGTAGCGGTGCGGCTTCTTCCTCCTTCTTCGCTGAATGGACGCTCATATGGGCTGCAGTTCGCTGCTTGCGTGGAGCCTTTTGTTGTGTACAGAACAACAATGTTGAACGCCACGCGCCGAAAGCACTGCTGCTGCTGCTGATGATGACGACCAACAGGACACCACCACACACGATGATTGAATAAGCACCGTTGGGCGAGACCGGATGGAAATCGATTTTGAAATCTGTGTTAGGGAAAGCGCGTTTTGCAAGCAATGTGTAATTTTCAATAGTGAATTACTGAAAATTGATAAAGTGGTCATTTTAACAGAATTGGAGAAAAATTTCCAATCGATTGGCTTGTTTAGAATTAAAATCCATCCGCTATTGTCAGAGTCATACGTGGTCAAAATCTGGCACTTTTCGTAACGCGGTCGATTTTGTTTTTTTTTTTTTTGAATGCATCCCAATATGTTGCTGAAAGACGTAATCCTACGTCAAAAAATACATAAAACAGTAAATGTTCTAAGTTGTAATACGATTATGTTGTCTGTTTACATATAAAACATAGAATCTAAAAACCTCATGCGTTAAAATCAATATCTTTATTACCAATGTTCCATTCTGTCGATAGCTATGTTACTTTGGATAACGAATACACGAGGAAAATGTTTTACTAATTTGTAGCATAAGATGAAAAGAACTAACGTAAAAAAAAACGAATATTCGACCGAGCTGTATCCCACTGTGTGATCTACAGCGAACCGTTCGAGTTTCTGTCGCTTTTACTTTTGCAAGAGTGTGTGGCTCTGGCTGCATGTATGTATTGCCATGCTCCTGCTTGATTTTCGACGAATAGCCAGACAGAGGCGGACGAGGTGCCGAAGGTTTGGATCGGAAACTGTGCAGTAAAGGAACTTTCGTATCGAGCAAAGTTCGAGGCACAAGGAAGTAGCGGAAAAGATGAAAGAATGTGGCAGCATAAAAGCACTTCATCAGGAAAGGCAATGAAAAGCGTGTGGCTGTGGAAAAAAGAGCTACTCATAGTAACAGCTTTCGGGCAAAATCGGAGAGAAGGTAAACGGAAAACTAAAAAAAAAAAAAGTGTGCGCAGGGCGTGTTGACGAGCGGTGTAAACGTCAGACGGCCCTGAAAGGAAAGTAGTACCTACTAACAAAATAAAATGATAACATTATGAGGCATTATTGCGCATACCTTCCATGAAGCACCAACGTTAGGACGCGTGGGTTTTTAGCAGCGAGGGTAAAAAATCATAAAAAAAAACGGCCAAACAGCCAGGAGTGCCATAGTTGCAGTTTTTCAGCGTTCCTGGTAAAATAACCCCATTCGGCACTTGTCCTTTTATCAAATTTACTCATTTATACATACTCACGTGTTGCCCCAGTTGAATATCTTTTTTAGCAGGAAGGGTGCTAACTCCGGTAGCCGAGATTTCCTGAGAAAAATGCTGGATTAATAAATTAGATTTAGACGCAACCCTCAACAAACAATATCAAACACTACATCCTAGGAAATTGTTAAGGGTCAAATAAAAATGATATCCTTGAAATGCATTTCTCACGTGCACACCATGCAACATGGTAGGCATGGAAAAGATGCGACGGCACTATTAGGTAAATTAATTATTTTTTTTATGATCATATTCTTTTGATTCTTTCATGGCTCAAGCTCATGAAAATGTCGTACCCTCCGGGATGAATGAAAATATTTGAGGAGGAATTCAGGGGGTTTGGCATGTTGTCAGTGGTTGGTTGCCATTATACTTTGGAAGCATGTTTCTGATGTATGCCAACAACTTTGGCTTGCTATATTACGTTAACTCACGTGAAATCTCACTATAAAGGCCCATCATTTTTTTAGGGTGGGCGAGTGGTTTTATTTCTAAGGCAGTAATTTGAAATTCGATGCAGCGTGTTTGTTGAATATTTTTTAGAGTACCTTAGGAAGCTCTCTTTGTACTTTGGGTGAAAAAAAAAGACGCAAAGGAATGATTATAATAATGCAATAAATAACACATTTGCTTTGTGCATTTGACAAATCGAATAATTAAAGATCCGTAGTACGAGCGCAGCACAGTGATTCCCTCCACTATTCAAATAAAAGAAGTCAAAATTCAATCTCATCATGGTCTAAGATTTCATAGCGCTCTATTTAATTTTTCAAATTTAAATGAGGTTTTTTTGACATCATGCAGCATGTGTGAGTATATTTGATGTTTTGAAATTGGTCCCTCAATGTTTTAAACACAATAAACACCCCAAGTAACCACCAATTCTCGTTAATTGCTCTTTTTGCTTCGTAAGGTTTAATACAGGGCTTCCGAACTTTATTTTGGTCGTATTGCGAAATGGGCAGTTTCTGGCCATGTTGTTTTGACTGAGCAAATTAAAAGCAAATTTTCATTATGCCAGAAGTAACATTCGTTCCGATCCGAGAAAAATAAAGTATTGTTTTGATGACCGAAAAGTTATTCCTATTTCAAATTAAACACACATTATATCATAGTGATAGCAATGTTTAACATATTAAGCACGGTTTTAATCATACAAAGCAGATCGCTAACTTTCATGCTAAAAATACTGGTTTTAGAGTCAAAAGTTTTTTTCCTTGATTTGTTTTCCGTCGATCTTGTATTCCGTGCTGAGCACCAATGCTACCGACGCCAGGGAGGCAACTTCCACACCTGAACCGTACCCTATCGACCCATCAACTCATGAACCGGGGACCAACGGCTTTACTTCCCTTCCGAAGCTATACCTCAGAACATCCCGGCGGCGCCGACTGGGATTGAACCCAGGCCTGTTGGAGTGAGAGATAATCACGCTTACCACTACATCATCGGTGCCACTAACCGAACAATGTTTATTTTTCAATCTAATAATGAATTGTACTATTTTTGAGTGCACAGTCAAATTTGCTGAAAATCTAGGCAACCTTAAAATATAAATCAACTACTTGCGTTAACGTAACCTACTGTTTTGAACATGTTGTAAATTAATTTCATCCTTCCTATGAATGGAATTTGTTTATGTTTCCATCATCAATTTTTCAAAAGTTATTATTCTGGGGAATTTTACTGTGCAAATAATGTGTTTTAACTGAGATTCCGCACTTTTGTGCCATTGCAAATTTAAGGTCAATCTTTACATTCTACTTTTTATAGACTCATTGGCTCTTAGAAAAAGCTTGATCGATTAAATTGAATTGTACAAAAAACTGTGGAAAAAATTCCCAATGTTGGAAACATCAAATATTATGCAAAAAAAACAGCATATCAACTTTCTTTTTTAATTATCTTACTGTTCTACATAACGTGCACGTGATGTTGAAAGAACATATTAAATGTGTTTTACTTCTACATTTTGTTTCATCGGTCAGACATATTGCAGTGTAATTTGTAGAACGCATTGAGAAATTAAATAATTGTTATCAAAACATGTTTATAGCCCAAAAAACAAGAGCATTAATTTATTTGGAATTGCAACTCTCAATTATCTGTTAACACAGGTAATTGACATTTATAGCTGACACATTTATAGCTGATTTTATTTGATGATAAGTTGCAAGTCATATATACAACATGTTTATATATGTAATTTTTGGAAACATGAGTACAACTGAAATATAACTTATTAATAGCATGATATTAATAAGTTATATTTAAGATGTTATCATGTTTGCTCATGCTTCTAAATCTGACATATGAAAACATATTGTATATAAGGCTAGCAAGTTTCACCCAACTCAATCAATTATAAATGTTTTATATATAGGTAATTGAGAGTTACAATACCGAATTATAACTTCCAGATAACAAGTGCCTGTCAGAAAGGTTGAATACTTCACAGTCAACTATACAACTGGGAATTAATTTATTTTTCATGAACGATGATGCAAGTGTTACTTGGGATATATCATGGTTGAGCGGTTGTGATTGTATTGTTCCTCCAGCTTGTACCGCGGCAATTAAAATCTTCTAAAATCAGCTCAGGTATTACTGATTAGATATCCGATAAAGCTCGACAAGAAACAGCATTTCTTGGAGGAATATATACCGAGGCAATACTTTGGCTTTTACCTCAGATATTTACCTAGCATGCGACAGTTTCAATGTCTGTTCGGTATCAGGCAGATCTATTATATATATACAGTGGATCTTGTTGACCCCTCCATACGAATCTGTACGATCGATTTGAATAATATTAAATCGTAAATAGGGAGATCGATGTCTGGAGAATACCATGTTTGATAGAGAGCAAATGCATCACAATGTAAGTTGAGAAGTAAAAAATTAAACACCTCAAGTTTCAGTAGGGGGCTTCTACAATTCAACTGCCGGACAGAAATCATATAGTCGACCTCTTTTGGAAAAAAAACATCAAATGATATGAACGAATCAAGCAAGAGCCACTTATAACCTACCTGGTTCAGTTTGGTAGCTGGTAATTTATAGAATATCTCAAAATGTTTTCTAGCCAATAATAAAGTTTTTATTTTATCAACTGATTTCTCGCATTAAAAGTTTTATTATAACTGTATGCCCATAACGGCGCCGGTGGTGTAGTGGTAAGCGTGATTACCTCTCACCCCAGCAGGCCTGGGTTCAATACCAGTCGGCGCCGCCGGGATGTTCTGAGGCATAACATCTCTGATCACGCCTTCCTTCGGATGGGAAGTAAAGCCGTTGGTCCTCGGTTCATGAGTTGATGGGTCGATAGGTAGGGTCCAGGTGTGGGAGCTGCCTTCCTGGCACGACGGTAGCATTGGTGCTCAGCACGGAAAGCAAGATCGACGGAAAAAACAAACCAAAGGAAAAAAAACTGTATGCCCATTTGAACGACTGTTTTATAAAAGCATTTTATATGATGATGATGATGATGATGATGATGATGATGATGATGATGATGATGATGATGATGGTCCCACCTCTTACCCCTACAAAGGTTTGAGCTGGACGATTTATCTTTAAGATAATTAAATATGACATTTTAACCAGGTTGGCAAACAAAATCGAACTGGTTTCAGTTACAGATATAAATTCCCTCTAGAGTTTACAGTTGCTTCACAGCGATATAAATGTTGAAAAGCTCAGGCGTCCACCTCTTAGTTCGCCTTTTTGTCCACCTAAACTATTCATAAGTATTACAAGCAATCAAGAGTTAATGAACAATCAACAAAGCATCCTATTACACTAGTAACCCCGCAATTTGATGCTATCATAATTTTCAGCAATGTCAGGAATGCTCACGAACCCCCAACATTTGCCAGAAAACTTACTACTAACTCAAGGTATCTTCCAAATAAGCTTCAAAATTGCATTTTTTTTTTTTATCAAATGTTAAATTCAGTCCTCTATATCCGTAATACGCGCGCGAGGCTCAAACCTTTGTAGACTACTATTTTTTTTACTACTACTATTAAATCATATATCAAAAATCCATCATCACCATCGTGGCGAACAAAATAGTTTTTGCAGTGCTACAATAATTATTAAAAAGTCGTTATAACAGCTATCCATACAAAGTAATCCGTTAAAAATAACTTCGTCAAGATACATAATTTGTCAATTCATAAAAAAAAATCACTGGATAACCGTTCAAAAGACAGTTTTAACGTGTGAAATGCAATGTCTCTTAAATTCTGCTAATGTTGTTGAACGTTTAATGTGTCTAGGCATCGAATTGAAAACATTTATTCCTTTAAAAAATAATGAATTCTGTGAAGCACAAGTCAAGAAATGTGGTGTTCTTATTTCATCCGCGTTTCTAGTATTATATCTATGATAGTCACTTCCTCTTTCAATTCGATCACACAAATATCGAGGCAGCAAACCGTTAACTACTTTAAAAATGAACACCATAGTCAAATATACAATTCTTTGCTTCACCGACAACCATTGTAAGGCGTCTAACATCAAAGTTGAGGAAGTGAATCTATTACATCTCAAAATCAAACGCATTATTTTATTCTGCAAGCGCTGTAATCTCGATATTTGTGTTGCATTCGACAGAAATAAAATGGATGGGCAAAAGTCTAGATGAGGAGAGATGATTGATTTGTATAGCTGTATTTTACTGGCAATAGTTAAATCGTTTTTCAATTGACATAGAATTCCATACTTCTTGGCAATTTTCTTGATGACATTGTCAATGTGAGAGTTGAACTTAAGTGTGTCATCAATAATCACGCCAAGATATTTAATCTCCCGAACGCGATCAATAGTCTCATCATCAATTACAACAGAGACGTTCTCATTTAATCGATTCCGCGAAATTACCATAAATTTAGTTTTACTTGTATTCAATTTTAACTGCTTACACTTCAACCATCTACTTAGATACTGCAAATCTTCATTCAAGTGTGAGACGGCAACTTCTAAATCCTTAGCTGCAATGAATAACACAGTATCATCTGCAAAAAGGTTAATGTCGCAAAACCGTAAAACACGTCGCAAGTCATTAATATACATAATAAATAAAAGGGGCCCTAATACACTTCCCTGGGGCACTCCAAGGTTGTTCCCCACGGGACTGGAAACAGAATCATTAAAAACAGTCCGTTGAGTTCTGTCAGACAAATAGCTTTCAAACCATTTATATGCAGTACTCGTAATTCCAAAGCGCTTGATTGTACTTAACAGTAAGGGCCTAGAAATTGTTTCAAAAGCGCGTTTCAGATCCAAAAAAACAGCAACAACCGTATCTTTACGCTCCAAGTTGTCTTTCCACTTTGCTAACACCAAATTCAATGCAGTTTCACAAGAATGACCTTCCCGATATCCCGATTGTTCTGGTATCAACAAAGAGTTGCTATTCAAATACTCCAACAGCTGGCCTTTAACAACAAGTTCTAAGATTTTCTCTAATGTGTGCAACATGTTGATGGGACGAAACTCTTCGGCTTTAATCGTTCCAGCAACTTTTTGAATAGGAATCACTAAGGATTCCTTCCAAATTTGTGGCACATGTCCATTCATCAATGATTCATTAATAAGGTCCAGAAAGATGTGGCCAATGACATGAAAGCAATCTTGAATAACTCTAGCATTAACATTATCTACTCCAGCCGATTTTCCTAATGAAAAACAAATAACTCTAAGTTCATCTAATGTAATTGGGTGAAAAACTTCAAATCTGCAACTACTATTAACTGGCTGTTTTATTTCGTCAGGTTCATCGACCAATTCAATAGATTGATTAATCAATGAAACACTGTCTACGAAATAATCATTAAACTTAGATGCAATTACTTGTTCTGACTGTTCTAATGTGCCATTAAAAGTTATGGACCGCGGTTTGCAACTACTAGGTTTTAATAAAGATTTCAAAATTTTCCATAACTCTTTGCTGTTGTTTTGATGCTGATCAATCTTCCTTTGAACATATTCACAACGAGTTTTCTTTATCGATTGTGAATACTTATTACGCGCGATTGTGTACCTAGTCCAATGATTGTCATTATTAGATCTACAAAACTTTTTGTACCATTTGTCCCTTTTCCGTTTAAGACGCAAAAGATCCAAATTGTACCAGCTGTTCGAGTTTTTCAAAGAAACAAACTTTTGCTCAACTAGTTGATTGGTACACGTTTTCAAAGCGTTATTAAGAACAGCTGTAGATTCATCTAAGTTACCGGCCGCGAATGGAAAATCCAGGCTTCTCTCAACAAGATTTGAAACAGCTTGCTTCGAATATTTCCTCCAGCACTTCAATTTTACAAAATTATCGTTATCGTTAACATGGTCTAAGACATTAATCACTTATAACATTTATAACAATCAATCAACCGGTAACTGTTTTGTTTAGGTTTTATATAGTTTTGCCAATTGATATAAAAAAATAATTCATTCATGCTTATGTTCAAGAGAGATTAACTCCTTCACATGAATGACATTAATAATACTCCTTGTTATTTTAAAAACGAATAGGTTGTTACGTTTTTACATATGCTTCAACGATACTGGTTGTGTGCCATAAAAAGAGTTAAACATTCAAGCTTAATAAATGTAGAATAAAATTTAAAAAAGAAAACATATTGAAGCGCTTTAATCCTACCCCTGTGGAGGAACTGTGAATCTTTCCTCCTACTAATGATGTTGGGTATCTCAATAGATAACAAAGAGAAAAGTATCTCGAATGGAAGCACATTTGGGGAGGTAGCTTTTCTATCAGCTATCCTTTAGTAACGGTACTTTATGTCCAGAGCTGGAAAAACCTACAAATTACTAGATTGGATGAGTTATTAACGCAGAATGACAGACCATGAGAAAACTGAAAGTAGTGTAAATAAACAATGCAATGCAATTAAATATAGAAGCGAGAGCACTGGACATTGAAAAGAAACGCTGTGTCAGCGCGAAAAGTCCTAGCAAAGCATAAACTCCACTCACTCATCTAGGTACTTCATTCAAGTTATATTTTTATATCTAGAATGCTAGACCAAAGGCCATCGAAAAAATACTGGGTCATCGTTTCTACCAGTCATGTAGGTAATTAAAAGTGGAAACCAGCAAAACTTGCACTGTCTTCGTTTACACGATTATTTTCCCAACTGACCAAACGTTGGCTTCATTAATCCACCCATCCAGACAATGGCAATCATCGATTCAGTACTTGCGGGAAAGTTGCTCGCTTTTTTTCATTTTTTGTTTCTTTCGTCCACACTAGCATTCAATCGCGTGGAAGATAGCAAAAGCGAGGTGTCTCCTTCTAGCAGTGCAAACAGCGATGATTCCAATAAGTGTCACATCCTCCCCGAGGCCCCAAGACATCTCCATCAAATACAATCGGGGTTGCAGCACCAGCTCTCCGAGAAAAGTAAAGCGTGGATACCGAAGTGAACTCTGCACTACAACAAGTGTGAATCAGCAAGTTACATCAATTCATCGCCGTCGTCGTCGTCCCCATTCGATACGCTTGTGTCAGGAAGTACTCAGCAGTTGTATGTATTTTCGCACGACGATCGTCAAAATGTGAACCTGTCAACCTCTAAGCAATACGAGTAAGGGAATGGAAGAGGGTATGTAAGCAGACAGACGTAGCAAAGAAGCAACATGATTAATAGATTTCCAACAAATGAAGACTTCCGTCGATGATTTCAATTTCCTTTCAACGTCGCTTCACTGGTAGTTGGTCTGAATTTGAAATCTGACCATAAGTCGAATAAAAACGATATAGGAGACTCACTCCACTAATATACAAGCCATGAAATAGACAGAAGAAAAACGGGAAAATACCACCTGTGCACGTTTTTCTCCAAAGAAAGAACATGTTGTCGACAGATTCAATTTATTTCCTATTTACAGAACTAATGCAGCTTCTCGTAAGGTTCATTAAAACGAACAATAACTCTACTATACCAAGTTACTTTCACATGATTCGACTCCTGCTACTTCGTCCCCTTGTACATAGGCATGCAGCCAACATCTCGATAAAATCATAACGCCTGCTTTGAAATGTGCGTTCTTAAAAAAAAAACAATAATTTAGAGCTTTCCGAGGCTCTCGTATTATGACTTTTGTGAGGTGTACATAGGACTTAACCTCCGCATTACCCTACCCCTCATAGTTTAGTGTGTGATGATGGCACCACTGTACAGCGGATGCCGTGTGCGGCAACCCTAGTATCGGCATTCATTGAGTCGTCAGTATTTGGTTAGGTAAGTCACGTTTTATCGAGTCAATTGGATTCCCGTGTCAAGTGATTTCTCGGTAATAATTAACTGGACGATTACTCATTCCTTTCGGTTGGGTAGTTGGGATACCACATTGGCGATCCTGCCAGATTTTGTTTTAAATGACAAATTACTGAAAAGTTTTATAAAAAAGCGAGATGAAATCACTCGGCATGGGCCAAGTACTGTTAGCTTCCAAAAGAAAATGGCTGGTATGGAAATCAATCAAGAGTTTAAAATGGATCACCACAAAAAAAGTTAGAGTAAAATTGAGAGGCGTGTCGAGATAACCGCCTGAGTGAAGAAAATGGCGTGTCGGGACAACCGTCAGAGAAAAAAAACGGCGTGTCGGGACAACCGCCAAAGTTAAGCAAGTGGCGTGTCGGGACAACCGCCAAAGTTAAAGCAAGTGGCGTGTCGGGACAACCGCCTGAGTAAAGTAAGAGGCGTGTCGGGACAACCGCCTGAGTGATGCAAATGGCGTGTCGGGACAACCGCCAGTTTCAAAAGTTAAAACAGAAATGAGTTAAGATAACTGCATGAGAAACATTGTCGTCACAGGTTCAAAGGGAAACTTTAAAAGCAACTTTCGGCATAAAAGAAAATCGGTAGTGATTGTATAGCACACTACATTTTTTTTTTTTTTTTTTTTGTTATTTACAGAATTATTGTAATTTACAAGTGAATTTCAAAATTGAAAATGTCAGCAGAAGGCAGATACGTCCGTATTAACCGACCAATCGAAGACGATTTCGATGCTGATAATAACGATGTAGACTACGTCGGATCATCAACCGCCGGAAAGTTCGTTCGTGCTCCGAAAACCCACGACGCCGAAAATGAAGAGGACAGCCTCAATGAAGATGACGTCCCCCAGTACGACGATTATCGAGCAACAACCGATCCGGACCGTGAGAATAAAGCGTTGAGACAAACGATTGCTGATATGCAGAAAGTGATTGACGAGCTGTCTGGGAATAAGGCTATCCAGGAACACAATCCCGAAATCAACGACGCGGACGAAAGCTGGAACTGTTCTCGCGAAATCTCGTCAACGCAAATATCAGGCAACGTTTCGAGCATTAGGTGGGATCAAATCAAGCCATTCCCCAAAAATGTACCCGCAAACAAAATGTGGGAGGAATGGACCAAATACGTTGAGAACTTCGAGATTGCTGCATCACTGTCCAACGCTTATGACCCTGTGCGTCGATCGCAACTACTTTTCCTTTCAATGGGCGAAGAGTTGCAGGGTATTGTACGTGCGGCAAAGCTAAGACCTAATTTGAACGAAGGACATTGCTACGCAACGTTCATCAAGAATATTGAGAACCATTTGCGATCCATGACCGACACAGCGGCTGAGCACGAGTACTTTTCGAGTATGCAACAGGATAAAGGTGAATCTGTTATGAGTTTCCATTCCAGACTTATGGAAAAGGTACGCCTATGTCGGTATAGCATAGTAGATCAAGAGCGTTTCGTTCGTGCGCAGTTACTCAAAGGAATGGCAAATCGAGATCTTGCCAGAACCGCAAGAACATTTGGTCATGAAACAAATTACATCGTTCAATCAGCAACCCGGGACGAGGCGTACCAGAGGGAAACGACACAGGCAGTAAATCAACATGACGATACGATCAACCATGTACGTGGACGTGAGCTCAAGGCACCATTGAAGTATCGACGTGAAAATGAACAAGTCGGTGGAACTCGGAACAAACAACTTCGCTTTAATAAATACCAGGGCAAGTATCTTCCAAATAGTCGTCGAGAACGCTGTTCCCGATGTAACAGTTGGGCCCATTGGAATCGACCTTGTCCAGCACTAAAGCTGAAGTGCTACGTGTGTGGTCAACTAGGTCACTTTTCTGCGGTCTGCAGACAAAAGCGCATTAATGCCATCCAAGAAAGTCAGCTTCTTCAAGATGCAAATGTGGAGACTAAGGTAGAAGAGGTAAAATAAGTTTAATTTTCTTATGCTATTTGAACTGAAATATACATTTGCTATACTTAAAAACATTCATTAAGCAACTTTTCCTTCATCTTTAATAGCTGAACACACTTTCCCTCGAAGATGAATTAGTCGATTGCCATGTTGGATCCTCGAGTTCTATCACATTCCTTATTGACTCGGGAGCGGATGTCAACGTCGTTGGAGGTAGTGACTGGCAGTGCCTGTTGGAAGAATATGAATCAGGATTAGCCAAGTTGGAACCGATTGAAAATTGTTCAAATAGAGGGTTGCGTACGTATGCTACCCGTGTTCCAATGAAAATCGATTGTGCTTTTAGAGCGAAGATAGAAGCAGCTGGATCTAGTAACTCCGTAATGGCTGAGTTTCTTGTAGTTGAAGAGGGAAAGCGATCGCTGCTCGGTAGATCAACTGCAAGTGACTTAAAGTTGTTTTTCGTGGGCTCTCGAGTCAACGAATGCGTAGAGATCAAGGATGGAATCTTCCCAAAGATGCCAGGCGTTAAAGTAAAATTTAGTATCGATAAGTCAATACCACCTACGCGGAATGCATATTACAACATTCCTGCGGCATATCGTGAAGGTGCCCGGCGTCGGCTATTAGAAATGGAAGCCAGTGGAATTATTGAAAGGGTTACAACAGCACCGGAGTGGATAAGCGGAATGTCTGCTGTGTCGAAAGGAAAGGACGATTTTCGATTAGTAGTGAACATGCGTGCACCAAACAGAGCGATTAAGCGTGAGTATTTCCGTCTACCACTACTGGACGAGATGAAGACCAAATTGCATGGTGCAAAGTACTTCACGAAGCTAGATTTGAAAAGCGCTTACTATCACCTTGAATTAAGCAACGAATCACGTGATTTGACGACATTTTTGGCGGAAAACGGGATGTTCCGGTTTACACGCTTGATGTTTGGTGTAAATTGCGCCCCTGAGATATTTCAACGCGAAATGACTCGAATTCTGGAAAGAGTTGAAAACAAGATAGTGTACATAGATGACGTTTTGATTTTTGCTGAGAGTGAAGAGGATTTGCGTAAAACTGTTGCTCAGGTGCTGCAGATCTTGAGGGAAAACAACCTAACTCTGAATAACTCTAAATGCGAATTTGATAGAACTCGTATTACATTTCTCGGACACGAATTAGACCAAAATGGATTTCATATTGAAGATGCGAAGATTGGAGCTATCAAGAAATTTCGACGACCTACTACTGCTTCTGAGCTCCGTAGTTTCCTAGGATTAGCATCATACGTCAGCCCTTACATTCGAAATTTCGCAGATATCTCGAATCCTCTGTGGACAATTGCAGGATCTAAAACCTGGAGTTGGGGAGAACGACAAGAGAAGTCGTTCAATATGTTGAAGGATCAAATAATCCATTGCACTGTATCGCTGGGTTATTTCTCGGACCATGGAAATACGATACTGTACACGGATGCTTCGCCAAACGCTTTGGGAGCAGTACTGGTTCAGGAGAATGCAGGTACAAATCCTCGCATAATCAGTTTTGCATCTAAAGCTTTAACAACAACAGAGAAAAAGTACGCACAGAACCAGCGAGAAGCGCTTAGTGCCGTGTGGGCGGTTGAACATTTTTCATATTTCTTGCTAGGTAGGCACTTCACCCTACGGACCGATGCAAAGGGCGTCGCCTTTATCTTCAACCGGTCACGTGAAAATACTAAAAGAGCACTGACTAGGGCAGATGGCTGGGCATTGAGGCTTAGCCCATATGATTATAGTGTGGAGTACGTGAAAGGTCAAGACAATATAGCCGATCCATCGTCCCGTTTATACCAAGGTAGTGATGAACCCTTCAATGAAGACACGAGCCCTTGGGAAATCGCCAATGCAGTTAGTTTCTTAACCGAAGATGAAATTAAGGAATTCACTGCGGGGGATGAAACACTCCAACAGGTATTATGATCACTATAGAATCTTATGTCGTATTGAGTATTGCTCTTTTTATCCATCAGGTTATAGATGCCTTGGATTCTGGCAGTTGGTCGAAACAATTGAAGAGGTTCCAGGCAGTATCTGATGACTTATCAATCAAGGATGGTGTACTAACGAAGCTCGGTTGTGCCGTGGTACCGGAAAAACTACGTCAGAAGACTCTAAGAGTAGCGCATAGCGGACATCCCTTGACAGCAAAACTTAAAAGTATACTCCGGGAACGCGTGTGGTGGCCTGGGATGGCAACGGATGCAGATGAATGGGTTAAGTCATGCCAGACTTGCGCATTAAATGGCAGGCCCGAGAAGCCAACTCCCATGCAGCGTACGTTTGCTCCTAAAACAGTGTGGGAAACGATTGCGCTCGACTTCAACGGCCCGTATGTGAGATTTGGAGGAATTTCAGTACTTGTGGTTATCGATTACAGATCAAGATATGCTATTGCAAGACCTGTTAAATCTACTAGTTTTGAAAACACAAAGGAAGTCCTAGATGAAGTGTTTGATAAAGAAGGTTTCCCGAAAGCAATCAAATCTGACAACGGACCGCCGTTTAATGGCGATGAATACAAAACTTATTGCAGCGACAGGGGCATCCAAACGATTTTCTCTACGCCATTTTTCCCGCAGCAGAATGGTTTAGTGGAGAATTTCATGAAAATCGTGAACAAAGCAATGTCAACTGCATCGTCGAGTGGGAGCAACTTCAACGAAGAACTACAGGCGGCAGTTCACGCACATAATGCAGCAGACCATAGTATCACTAAGATGCCACCAGAAGAGGTTATGTCCGGAAGAAAAATCCAACGAGCACTACCACTACTAACCCGTGCAAAAGCGGAAATTGATGAGCAGCTGTTGAACGCGAGAGATGCCAAGGCGAAACTGGACTCGAAAAAACACGAAGACGCTCGGCGCAGCGCTAGACACAGTAATGTTCGTCCAGGTGATACCGTTATAGTTGAGCGGCAATCGAAATCTAAAGGGAATACTAGATTCGATTCAAGACGGTATACTGTAGTCCGGGAGAACAACGGCAGTTTGGTCCTGAGTGACGAAAACGGTCATCTTCTAAGACGCCACATAACTCAAACCAAGAAGGTGCATCGGTGGCGAAACTTGGAGCCCGAAAGCACATCAGGAAGTTCCACGGAGGCCACTGAATTATTGGGGTCCAGTCGCTCATCCAGGAAAAGAAGAGCTCCAGCGCATCTGTCGGATTACCTATGATTAGCAGTGACATTAAAAACGAGAAGACGTACGAAAAGGTAGTCAAAATAAACCTGAAATAAAATCATTGTCGTTTTTCCGTATTGGTTATTAGATCTAAGGTGTGAAATTATTCATACTCACCATTATTACCGTGTGTTTTTCGCATATGTGAAGTAAATTCACTTAGCCGATGGAAATTTTCCGGGGACCTCCATCATGTCTGGTCGCAACAAATTAGTCAACACCTTGAAGATTTTTGATGAAAAAAGCCGAAAGCAAACGTCAAAATATCTGACAGTTCAGACGTTACGTTAGTGACATGTCAAAAAAAAAGCTATGAAATCGCAAAGGCAGTAACGAGTCTTTCATAACATGTTCAAGATGAGTAGAATTTACAGGTGGAACGGATTTCACTAAACGAATGATTTGTTTTATATAAAACTGTTTTTATTTTATTTCCTTGAAAATTATGAGAAATTATACTTTGGAAGTGTGAATAACGATTAATGTGGTAATACAAGTTGTGGCTTACTTTTGCATAATGCATGCCATTGGGAAAATCTTTTTTTTTTATTGGCCAGTACAGTTTTTTTTTAGGTTTCTTTCTTTATACGCGTACATTGCTGGTCCTAAATTGATGATAACAAAACTCGCACTTGAACATGGAATTACGCACGTGTAATAAACGTTAAAATGGACAATTTTCGGCAATTCGTTTTTGGTATGTTGAATGTGAAGTTCGTTTTTTTTTTTAGAGGAGAAGGAAGATGTGAGGTGTACATAGGACTTAACCTCCGCATTACCCTACCCCTCATAGTTTAGTGTGTGATGATGGCACCACTGTACAGCGGATGCCGTGTGCGGCAACCCTAGTATCGGCATTCATTGAGTCGTCAGTATTTGGTTAGGTAAGTCACGTTTTATCGAGTCAATTGGATTCCCGTGTCAAGTGATTTCTCGGTAATAATTAACTGGACGATTACTCATTCCTTTCGGTTGGGTAGTTGGGATACCACAACTTTGAACATTTTCGGTAAAACTATCATCACGGTAAATACCCAACTAACAATTTTCACAATGTAAACGCTTTACTCGTTTCATTTCTACAGTCTCAAGCTGTATTCAAACGTTATACGATATGAGGAAACCTTTACTCAACCTCTATACAAACAAATCTGACGAACTTAGTCAGCTACTTATGGCTGTTGGAACGGTCGAGGGAAGCTCTTATTGCATATCCATTAACGCTTCTATACAGCTGTTTTCCTGCTGTTTAGTTGTGTGTGAACTTGAAAGGCGCTTATTCAACCTTTTCCCGGTTATCCAATAATCACTACACAGCTTTCTCTTGAAGCCGGGTTAAATACTGTTTATGCTGTTTTATGAAGGAATTTATTGAGTTTATTTTGCTGTGAATCAAATTAATCGAAATTAGTTACAAATCATCACCAAATTATTTACCCTGCACCGGAACCTGGAATCGAACTCGAGACGACCTCATTGGCAAACCTTGACACTACCAACTGTGCTACGCCAACACTTTGAACTTATGTAAACAAATCAACATTCCCTTCTACAACAAAATTGCTGAGTAGAGGCTTTATAATAGTGCACACGAATCACTTTTCTCGACTAGTTATAAAAAAGCAGAGTAAAAGCTGTAAAACTGCACACGTCTAAAAATAAACCTAGTTGACTGTGAAAATGCTTCCGAAGTTGCTCTAACACAGTTTATAAGCTGAGTACAGGTTGTTTAGTTGTTGAAAAAGCACTTTTGATGTTTATGTTATTCAGCAAGAGTGGTTGGTTGTTTAGAAGCCATCAAATGAGTAATATATTCACTTTGTTAGCTTTGTTTTGCAGCTACAAGTTGAAAGTTGATTAGTGTGTGTGTATAGAAGTGACATTAGCGTTTATTGGCTGATGTTATTCAGTGCGACTGACAAATTGAATAATGGTTGTGAGAAAGTTGAGTAAACGCTCTCCAAAACTATTTTGCTAGCTTTTGCTTGTAGCTGTATCTGCAGCTTCTTTTCAGCTACTTTACAGCACAACGCTGGAAAAGTTGGCTTACAAAGCTGAAAATGTTAGTTGGGTAACCCTATGCCCAGGGAAGTCAAGAAATGTTTTGTTAAACTGTAACTGACAAAATTGTCCATTTCCTCTGTTAACAAACTTAAATAAGTCAAGCAAGACATTACATATTTATCTAAATAACGTACCGTTACGTATGGATACCTCACATACTTAGCAGGAATAACATCGAACCCCATCGGACCATTATGAACCATAAACCTACCAAAGACTATTCTTGACCACACTATATCCCCATCCATGGTACCGAAAGTGGCTCCATATATCGGGAAAAATAAATTTATTGCTCACCAAAAGCAGAATTCTCTCGTGATGCATGGGAAATTGCAATAAAACTGCTAAGCGTCAGCCATCACACATCAAGTATGTTGGTCACACCTTGGCTTTTCAGCACATCAACTTTGCTGGCTGGTCATCGCATCGGTCGTCGTTTCTTTGCGTTGTCGGTTGGCTGCAGGGTATCGTTCCTCGCTCAAACTAGTAACATTTTCACAATTTACCCGAATGTATGGTTTGTTCATTACTGCCCACAAAATGATAAAACAATCAAAACATTGCATGTCGAAAACTGGTTCATCTACCCCATGGAAAGCGAGGAAATTTCCGTTGGAAGCTCAAGTGTCCGATGGACCATCTCCTCCCCCATATGTGTCTCTATTATATTACATGTTGCAATGGATGACCAGAGGTAAGCTTTATGTTTATTTTATGGTGAAATCTAGCGCAGGTGTAAATCATCGTGCATTTTTATTGTAGCTATACAAACATTATTTATGGGCCAGTCATGGAGGGAAAGTGTTTTTATTCGCCGGTACATGAAGAAAACGTTTCAAGCTAGTAAAAAGAACAATTTGTACATACATATTTCGCTACAATTTCAGCGAAACATTTTTAGCACGCTGTGCATTTGGAAACAAATGGAAATAAATACAGATATTTCCAGAGAGGATGAGTATTAGACAGATACAGATGCAAAATTTGATATTTTCACTCCACAGTGCTCAAGCACTTTCAAATTGGGACCTGATTAACCTCTCGAAATTTGAAGTCATTTGAAAAGAAACTGACTTGGCACAAACCATGTGAACTTTGAAAAGAAATTAATATGCGCAAATCACACTTTTTTTTCACTCAGCTATAGCCTTTTTCCATATTTTTCTGTTATAAAGTTCTATAACTATTTGTATGTGAAATTTACTCAGCTACAACTTTTCACAGGATCAGCTTTGAGCCAAACGTCAATTCTTATCAATAATCTTATGGCATGAAGCAGCTGTTTTCTGCAGTGTAACATAGTAGCCATGATTGTTGTACTGTATTCTAAGCGTCAGACACCAGACTGCTGAATAGTTGATTGATAAGACTTGAGTGACTAGAAGCATTAATATATTTTGTTCCTTATATTTAATTGAAAAGTGGTCTTCAATAAAGTAATAGCTGATAAAATATCCTACAAGCACAGCTATCAATTTTCAAAGCCGAGTGATATGGAGAATTGTTAGATATATATGAACAAAAAAATTGGTTTTCCCATAATAATTTCCATCCAAACTTCAAATGATTTGTGCCAAGTCAGTTTCTAACTAAATTAGTTCAAATTTTGGAAGACTAATCAAGACCCAATTTGGAACCGTTTGAGCACTGTGAAGTGATAATTTCATATTTTGCATCAGTCTTATGGGCATGGAAATTATTGACCACCCACCGTTGCTACTCCTTTATGATGCTTAGAACTAACATACATCCTCAATGTGCAAATAATGGTGATCTAAAACTATGCAATTGGAAATACCAGTTCCAGCCACTTAGGAATGTAAGTCAATTAAGGAATATGTAGGATTGTGTTGACGTTATATTCACTGAAAATCCGCACTTCCACAAGAAACACTGGGATGTTGGATAAAAGGGTCGGGTTTGCAGCAGGGTTCGTTTTGGCAAACGGTACGCTGAATTAAAGCGATGGGTTCATGTCAAGAAAGAATCTTAAATGGAAAGGACCTGAAACTCATGATGTTCCTCTTGGATGTAATATTAAAATTTATTTTTTGCTGTGTTGTTATTAATTGATTTCAAAGCCGACAAGTTTCTAATATGATCAATCGGCTGCATTTAGGGCAACAATTTGTTTATTTTGTCCTATTCTTTGCGCCAATAACACCAATGTTGCCTGCTGAGCAGATGATGGAGCATGTCAGAAGACTATCATCTTCCTCATTATTTAATAATCCCGACGTTGAATAAAAAGGTATCGTCCCAACCTGGAACACAAAGTTATATTATAGCTCGATCTTCTTGGCCGAGACTGCAGCCCTTTATTAAGCAGCTTCCCTACCATCCTCCTCTCCACTGTGTATACTAACCGACTCTGCTAGCGTCCTCGTGGCACTGTAATCTGCCACCGCCCGCCACCCTTGGATTCAGGTCACACAAAATCACACTCCCTCCAACTCCATTTTCATGTGGATACTGGAACACTGTTGAATTGCCGGAAAAATTGAAGCAGACCTCCTTGCAGCCATTGAACGAAATGGACGACTCGCCTACACTCCGGTCCGTAGACAGGACCTGAAAATATGGATCAAGTCAACCCTCAGGACGGCATGGGACCGCGAATGGTTCACCAGGAGAGATCTCTTCATCAGGAAGACCAAAAGGGCAGCCCTCCCCTGGACGGACGTCCCAAGTTTTTACGATCAGTGACTTCTGTCCCGTATTCCATGACACACTATATGTTACTTACGTTTTCAACACTGTCAGTTTATACATACTTTCACTCGCGTTTATTTAACTCATGCTCACGTTGTGACCAGATAAAAGTAACCGACGGGATCGTGCAAGGATTTTCCTAGACCAATTCAACCAAACTGCGGTTGCTGGTGACCGGTGGTAGTACCAGGGCGCATTGGTTAGTTGGGTATGTGGTATCTAGTAATAGAGCACATTCGTTCCTTGTCGATGCTTGTCGAAAAAAGCCTTTATTCTATTCAACTTACAGGGTTTATATAGCCGAAATGGCTTCAGAGTTTACAAAGTTCTTACATTGCATTTTCCTTCAACTAGTGAGTTAAATCGAGAAAGAACGAGACGCTTGGGAAGGTGTTGACATCGATAATGTTTTGCTATTTGACACTTTTCGTTTCCTTACTGGGTCCGTCTACAAAAGACCTCTGCTATGCACCGACGTAGGAAAAATGTTAGAGTCAGCAAGACAAGTGTTTGGGTCGTTCGCGTTCATGCAATCGTACCACACATGCTTTCCTGACCTACTTCTCTCCGTTGCATTTCGGGTTGCTTATGGTTCAAAATGAAATGAGTAGTAACGTTAATATTTGTTAACATGAACTGTGGATGGGGTTCTGCTAATTTATTGCATTGGAAAGATGCATAGTACACCCGGTTACAAACCGGCCACACCCGCATCACCCGGGATTCTTCCGACAATGACCTGTAGAACAACAATGACGAACACATACTAATAAACTAACCCTTGCTTCCACGGACCACGAGAATTCTACGGGATCCCGGGCAACGTCCGGAACGCCCTCCTCTAACCCATCAATAGTATTATAGTAGGCTCTTCCTTCGCTGCCGGTAGCGGGTGCCAGGTCTCTCCAGTTTCTACCGGTGGGGCTCTACTGGGGTCCTGAAAACAAAACAGAAAATACAGAAGATGACAAAAACATTGAACAGTTAGGCCAAACAAAAACAATCATAAATTTTTGTACCGGTTCTCCTCTGGAACCGCAACCACCACCCGAGCAAAGTCGGTTAACAAAATGAAAGCAAATCGATATTAAAGTTTGCAGTTCCTATCATAATGAAAACTCATTTTGATTTCAATTGTCGCAACAGAAGTTTGATATCATATTGTGCTTTCATTATGCAGTCAAGACTTTTTAAATCAAAGCAACTTAACTTGAAGTTCTGCTGTTAATTTCTTGTTTAAAATTTGATTTAAGTTCATCTGTCGTTGAACTAACGAATATTGTTTATTTGTTTTGTTTAACACATTTTAGGTCATTCGTGACTAGCCCGAGGTGAAATTTGAGCTCAAATCTTTCAGCGTGAGGAGCATGGATGCTAACCATTTACGACAGGCCCGTATTAAGTCAAACATTATGAATTCAAAATCAGTAATCAAATTGATTTCTTTGAAAGCAGAATTAGTTTTCCGTTTGATTCAACAGTGTAAAATTTTGCTCTCATTTTTGCTGTGTTAACCGTTAAGTCAACCAAAATGAGATCAAATGGAGTATTCAAAATAAGTTACATCATAACAGCAAATTCTGATTTCAATTTGATCTCTAACTTTGCTCGGGCAGGGATCTCCCCTCCGGAATCTCTTTCAGACATAGTCTCATTCAACTCTGTAAAATAAAAACTCTGTGCCTTTTCTCCCTTAGGGTAATTAACAAGCTGAATCCCTAATGAAATAAATACACATGGAAAATATTGTTCCAGCCAATGAACATCTGTGAAGCTGCTAAACTGCATCTGGAAAAAGGTACACTCATAATAGACTTTATGCTGACTTAATTTTATGAGGATCTTACAGCACTCGAAGATATACAGCTTACAAGTAATTGATTTCAAAAACAATAAGAATACTGCTATTTAATTTTAACAACTGTTTACCACTTAACCCTTTATCAACACGATTAAAGACAAGTCCATCTGACAATCAGTGATACTGGTTTTTAGCAATAAAAATACGTTTACTGATTTCCATCATTCAAAACCAAGTGTTGCTGATTTCCAGTAAAAAATCGTTTTTTTTTTTTAACCTTTTCCAGCAATTCAATTTGCTGGAAGGCGAATTCAATGTTTGGTGTGCACATACACACCTTGATATCCCTTTTCACATTTCGTTTTACTATATCTGCTGCTTTCTCACTATGATTTAAATGTAGGTTTAGTTTACCCAAAATGGACTAATCCGGACAAATTCAAAATATGAGTAAATTTCTAACCAAAATTTGGGAAAATATAATTCACATATGCGTTAGTTTAATGCAATTTTGAGTTAAATTTATCCATATTTGGGTTTAAATTTACCCATACTCCGATTTTGTCCGGTTAATCCTAATTTGGGTAAACTAAACCTGTATTTGGGTTATCTGTTTATGAACATTAGCATAGACGGTGACTCCATAAACACTAGTCTACATGGAGGTTCTTTAACGTACAACAGTTGCGTAATTTTTCTGAGTGTGCATTAAATTTCCTGAAAATTTGGCTGTTGATAGATCATATATTCAAAATGTATTGATATAGTTTAAAGCTTGATTGAGTGCTAAAGTATTAAAAAAAATGATCTCATATTTGGCTTATGGTTAAGTAAAATACGTTCATTACGAAAAAAGAAGAACTTTTTTTTTCTATAAATGCCCGTTTTTTTAGCAAAATAATGATCTTAAATTGTCATTTTATAATAAGAAATAAAAGGTCTGTTAACAAATGTCTTAAATTTCGCCCAGTTAAAAAAAAGTTTTAATGATATTGTGAGTAATCAGTTAGTGGCAAAATAGTTGAGACTGTTTGTTGGTGGCACTATAGTTGAGACTGCCTTACAAAGGATTTATTTCTGCTACCACGTTTAGTTTTTTCTCCATGTTTTTTTTCCGGCGATCTTGTCTTCCGTACTGACTACCAATGGTATCGACGCCAGGGTAACCGGGGACAAACGACTTTACTTCCTTTCCGAATGAAGACGTGATCAGAAATTTTATGCCTCAGAAAATCCCGGCGGCGCCGACTGGGATTGAACTCAGGCCCTTTGGGGTTAGTGGCAATCACGTTGACCATTACACTACCGGTGCTGCTAGCCCGTTTAGTTTCTTATGAGCCTTATATAATCAACGTCGAGAGGTCGCGCCAACGATTTCAATTTTGTTCGGGATTTTCGTCAAATTAGTATGGGAGAAAATGATGACCCACTAAAATCATTCTAACTTTTTTCCTAATGAACCGATTTGCATAAAATTAAAATATGTTATACTTAAAACTATAATAAACAACTTTGTTCAAGCCTGCAAGTCGATTTGAAGCTTCAGAAAACAGAAATTGATTTGAGCAGAAAAACAGTTATGCTGATAGGGCATGTTTCATAGTATGCTTTGCCAGATTTTTTCCTACCTCAATGTTTATAAACATATTGTGCAGTCATCTCTGGATACAATAGTGTCATGGAGTTGAGAAGTGATACGGAGAAGCGGTTGATTGGTCAGCCCATTACCAGGTTCCACCGGTGAAACTTCCGAGTAACCGAGAAATACTGCAGCTCTTCTTTTTTCATCGCGCACAATCTCGCTCCACGATACGACATCGATCGTCGCCTGTGTTTTAAAACACTCGATAAAGTTTATCCTACACATTCAATAAACATTCACTTTTCGTTGTACACTTCAGAGTATGGATTGATAGCTGCTGTTTGATTGATGCGTTTTCCGGCCCTCCTTCAGACTCTCACCGTCATCACATGCGTCGCTGTAGGAGCCCAACATGAATCCTGGTCTTCCTTTTCTCTCTGCGCTAAAATAAATTCGCGATCTTCTGCTTCCGTAATCCTCTCCAAGGCATTCGAATGAGCCATATCGAAAAGGTTGTCCAATCCTTCGTTGAAAGCTTTTCTTTACTGAACAAATTTGTCGTCAATGCGAGAAATATTTTTTTTTATGTTTGTCCACCGATCATGAAGTTTTTCCAAAGCCTGGTTTTCCTCATTGGGATACGAGCCCTGACCCAACCTTGTTCTGCTAATTGAACCACCTTCCAGCAGCATTATCGTATTGTGGAGCGAGATTGTGCGCGATGAAAAAAAAAGAGTTGCAGTATTTGTCGGTTACTCGGAAGTTTTCCACCGGTGAACCTAGTAATGGGCTGACCAATCAACCGCTTCTCCGTATCACTTCTCAACTCCATGGCACTATTGTATCCAGAGATGACAGCACAATATGTTTATAATCATTGAGGTAAAAAAAATCTGGCAAAGCATACTATGAAATATGCCCTATCAGCATACCTGTTTTTCTGCTCAAATCAAGGTTTATCTGTATTCTGAGTTCCGAAAGCCAATTTCTGTTTTCTGAAGCATCAAATCGACTTGCAGTCTTGAACGAAGTTGTTCATTATAGTTTTTAGTATATCATATTTTATTTTAATGCAAATCGGTTCATTAGGAAAAAAGGTAGAATTATATTAGTGGGTCATCATTTTCTCCCATACTAATTTGACGAAAATCCCGAACAAAATTGAAATCGTTGGCGCGACCTCTTGACGTTGACCAATTTAGCAATTTTACACAGATGTTTGTTGTTGTGTTATGAACTGAACTAGGGGGTGGTCTATCAAAAATATCATTTTTTTTTCCAGAATGAAACACCCTACTGTGGTATACACGGCTTGAATTCGTTTTTATTTATTCTTGTAATACTTTTTTTGAAGTAAAAAATTAAGGAGATTTGTGTAAGCTTATTTTGAAGTTTTATTGTTTAATCCACATTAAGTCTGTTGATTATTATTGTTAAAAATATAAAAGATTTTAACTAAAGCAGTGTGTGATATGTATAAAAGCGTAAAAGTTTTAAATTTAAAAAATGTTCTCATACACGGTAAGCCACGGTTGAAATATATTTCAAAATTCAAGCTTTTACGCTTTTATACATATCACACTTTGTATGCTTTAATTAAAATAATTTATTCACTAAGCAATAAGAATAAAAAAATAACGGGCACAAAAAAACATCACGCCGCCATGCCACCACCGCAAAGCGTAAGGGGCATCACAGTTGGACAGCTGATAAATTACGGTGCGTAAACGGCAATAATTGTGAAAATGAAAGTTTCTGAGCAAAGCGCATTTGTCCCTGGATGAAAAAGGAATTTCAAACTTCAATTAGTGTGTCCAAAAAAGTACCCCAAAGTACCTCTCTGAAATTTGCACCACTTATCATGATTAGTATCCTTAAACTCTGAAAGTGATTCCAGCTGCTCAAGTTTATTCCTTTAATCGTAATTTGCGTACCATGTTTTTAGATAGTGCCTCCGCAATTAATAATAATTGTTTTGAACAATGATTCTCTGCTGACCCATGCAAACGAAAATATGTTTTGTTTAATTTCTTGTCCACTTTATATGACACAGTAGATTTTTCAGAAGAATGTATAGACAATTGAAACCGTCTTCAACCAGAGCTTGCAGCGACTGAACACTTTGAAGGCAAACTAAGGAATTCTATTCTTGCCCCGTAACGTGGGTAGATCACCTTTTCGTGGTACGTTACGGAATGTAAGCTCTACCACCGATTCCAAGTCCTGACTACTTCAAACTAGGGAAACAGGATATTTCACCAATCAAAGGAACACATCTTAGTCCTTGTTACTTTTTATGCCTTGTTGATAGTGGTAAGACTCGGCTTTGTCCACCGAGGATGATCTTGAAACAAGGAAAAAATGAGTTAGTTAGTCTTCATCTATTTGATTCCTAATCTTATATTCGTTGTTCCATAGTTTGAAGTGGTTAAGACTGGGGTTCTGATGGATGGTCATTTTCGGTGTCATTCCTTTTTTTTTGCTAAGGAATCCAGGAGGGTCATTGAAATGCTTCATTTTTAAAAAAGAGTTTAAAATTTCTTATAGGCCACCCTCGTTTCATAACCCCAAATTTAGAGGTCACGCAAGTGGTTTTGAAATTTTAATGGGAATTACTATGAAAGAATTTTAAAAATCATCTTTATTTCTCTAACTTTGGTTTTACTGATCCAAATGTTGAAAAAAAATTGCTGATGCTATTACAATGACCAAAAAGTATGTTTCTGTTGCAATCAGTTTTAAAGCATATCAAGAAATATACAAATGCGAAAAAAAACAAAATAGGGTAGATTGAGGGATAGAAATGTGCAAACAACAGTACCAATTTCATCACAACAATAACAGACTTGTTAATCATTGTCATGACAACCATATATCAAATTTTTTCATCGTTTAGACAATTACAACCAAAATAAGAGAAATGTAAGTAAAACTCAATAATTTCTCATAGTAATTCACCGAAACCTCCATACAAACTTCAATTCATTGGCGCAACCTCTAAGCCTTCATCAATCTTGGTGTGATTAGGGTGCTTCGTTTTGAAAAAAAGTATTAAATTACTCATAGGCCACCCGCCAGTTCGATTCATAACCCCAGAAAATGAGGTTTTGCATAAAATGGTAATGGTTTATGAAGGTTTAGAAGTCGTTAGAATGGTTTGATATTTGCATGAAAATAACTATGGGAGAATTTTAGAAATCACTTATATCGCCCTAACTTTGGTTCTGTTGATCCACATGTTGAAACAATTTAATTTGTAGTTGCTATAACAATGACCAAAAAGTCTGTTATTGTCATAATCAGTTTTAAATCAAGAAAGATAGAAATGCAAAAAAAAATACAAAATAGTGTTACAACAGAAATAGGCTTAATAATCATTGTCATGACTACCACTTAAAATTTTCTTCATCGTTTGGACAACTACAACCAAAGTTAGAGCAATGTAAGTGAAGTTAAATAAATTCTCATTGTAATTTATTGAAACCTCCATACAAAATTCAATCCATTGGCGTTCCCTCTAAACTTTCATTATTTTTTACCATTTTTTTTTTTTTTTTTTTTAGCATTCGCACATATTTTGGGGTATTAAACCGAACTAGAGGGAGGCTTATAAGAAATTTATCATTTTTTTTTAAATGAAGCATCCCACTGGTCATACTTTCCTTTGACTGCAGGAAAGTATGACCAGTGGATGCTTCATTAAAAAAAAATATATAAATTTCTTATACGCCTCCCTCTAGTTCGGTTTAATACCCCAAAATATGTGTGTATGCTAAAAAACGAGTAGGTTGAAGAATATTCTCATTTAGCTTCATAAGGAGGAAGACTCTACCCAAGCAGCACACGTCCATCGAAATAAGTTACGAAAACTTGATTGTGACTGAAATAAGTGGCATACAAGTAACCACAACTGTTCAGGGACAAGTGAGCTACTTGGGTAGAAGTCGAACCATGCATGTTCAAACCAGACATAAAACGATGTGTTGAATATCTTGTCTACAACAATGCACCTTAAAAGTTGGAATTTCCTACCAACTTATCAAATTGCTCTGAATGAAAGTATAATCTAATTTGGAGAACATTGAGTGAAAGTATAAATACAATTTTTAATTGGAATAAATCAACGGTATGTTAATGAACTTTAGTTTTTATTTCATATATATGTTCCCTATAGTTTTTTCTTTAAATTGGATGAAAATAATCCGCAGTTTCTTTAATAGTAGGCTAAGGAACGAACTTTTGACCTGACGTTGCCCATGAGCTTCAGCACAGATTCCTTGGCAATCTTCAAAATGGCGTTCGAGTTAAAATATAAATGCACCAACTTCTAGCAAAACCACTTATGGGCCAAGCCAGTATTTTACTTCCTACATTACAACACACGAAATTCTCGACTCCATTCAGACCACCTATAACGCTGGCTAAGCCCAGCCAGGGACCCACAACAGGCTCCTACTTGGCGATAACTCTAACAAACTTCCTATTTTCTTCACTATGCTAGCTTATCACTTCCACTTAAGGTATAAAAACGACTTCTCCAAATTTCAGTCATATAGAAGCACTTTTCATTAGTGTAAACGTGCCGAAATTAAGATTCTCAAGAGAGAGCTACCGATGTGACCGCTCGGTGGAACTCTTTTCTTCTTTAACTTATCCTCAGAATATTCCTTATAAATTCTCATCAGAAGACCATTGACTTCTTATTAAAATTCACCTAGATTTCTAATCACAATCAATATTGGAATGTTCAAGATTCAGTATCATAGTGACGGGCTTCTTTGGACACTTTTATGGTGTAAGCGAATTTGAACATTTTCGTATGAAATCAATTAAGTAATTAATAAAAGGCTATGGTAAAATGATTGAAATATACGTTTTAGATGTGGTTTAGTTCCATATTTCAATTTTTATTTTTATATTCTTTTATTTTTTACTGTCTCTGTCCTTAACAAGATTCGAATGTAGTGCGACAAAATAAAAAAAAAATATTCATTTGTTCCAGCCTAATAATGTTCCTATGTGTTCCTGAAATGTTTTGCAATAATCAGTGTATTCCATACGTGTATTAATCGTCACCATTGCATCGATATAACATGTAAACATATTTCGAGACTATTAATTTGCCTAGTAGGTGCCGCTTATGCATGCACAGCAGTTGCCTCATATCTCACACAGGTAATAACGAAGATATAAAACTCCGGTCATGTTCCCATGTTGTATGCTGCAAGTCAGATGTATCTAATTTGTTTATACGTTTACATGATCGTTTCAATATACGAGCATAATTCGACAAACAGCAAACTGCATCCATTACTGTTCCATCAATTGGCTTTTTAGTGCTTATATTGGAAGTTTATATTTTCTCTAAACTTTCATTCCCGAAAACAATGAATTCCTTGAATGCAGACCAAAAAGTTGGATCGGTGACAAAACTCAACGAACATTTTCTTTTTCATACAAAATGTGATTTGTCGCATCCGGAAAGTTTCGTAACAATAATAATTAGTGAGACGCAGCGCGAGCTGCATGTCTTCCTAAAGCAAAACCGGTGCCAAAAGCAATTTAGCTCAAGTTGCTCTGTAATTGGTCTATTGGTCCCACTCGGTCTTCTTGTCTATAGTTGTCTCGACCGGTTTCATTTAGTTTTTTTTTTTTTTCATTCCGGGCCCCTTTCGTTGCTGTGCCATCATCACAAGAGGCATGAAAGCGTCTATAATCGTAACGATAATTTTCCTAGCAAGATTCGACATTCCCGCGTTTCAGATAGAAATAGGTACCTACACAACACTGCTATTCCAACCAAAGGGCGAAAGAGAGCAAGAATCCTTGCAAAAGATACGTGATTACATACGTATGGCCTCGTACCTTTTATTGTACCATTTTGCCTGCTTCCTTAAATGATTTTTCTGGAACGCATCCAAGGGCCGCGATGTCGAAAATATATTTGACCGAATTTCACCGCACACAATGTTGGGAACCGCCGGCGTCGTCGTGCATACACTACACAAGCCTTCTTACCAGTGGGTAACTTGAAAAAGTGGACCGGCCACTGTGACCAAACACTAGTAGGTATGCCCCATTGGCAACCGACGAACGATGTATCCCTACTGGAACAACCGCACTGTACCAATATTGAACGTTTTTATGACTTTTACTGTGTTTGCTGGTCCATTTGTGTGAATTGATTGGGAAAGCAACTGGAAAGCTCAAACATTTGCGAAAAGTCCCTCGAATGTGGCCAGCATGTTTTGGCGAACGTTCAAAAATATTAGAAGTTTCAACATTCTAGCTCTTTCCGTTATAATTTCATTCGAGACAACAGAAGCTTGGATTGTTGCCCGTCGTATGCGATGGGCGATGCATTTGGAAAACTTATTGTTATTTCGCAGTATTTGCACTGCACAACATAGTTTTAAAACTGTTGCAACTCCACTATTGCTGTTCCTTTATGACTGACCATTTTACGCTTGAACCATAAACTTTTCCCGAATATCAATTTCACCTCATCTTAATTGGGTCGCATGACTCAGCTGTAACCAACAGTTCGGCTGAAGTTGCTTTTGAAACATGTAGCTTCCAACATATTCCGTCATAAAAAACGGTGCCATCATTAACACAGAAATATAATGATTCCCATAACGTGACACACATGCACGGCCAGCGAGTCTGTATTTAATTTATAAGCAACTTTGCATTTTAATATCCGGCTGTCACCAAAAATTCATTTATAAATATGTAATAGCGCTTTAATAGAACATCGTCCTCGTCATCGTCGTATACACAAGAACATCTATAGCAGTGGTGTTCAACCTTTTTTTATCCATGCCTTCCATTTCGAAAATTGCTCACCACCGTTCCCATCCAACATAAAAGTTAGAAAGTTATATACATGACTAGTCCTGACTACTTCAAACTAGGGGAACAGGATTTCCTACAAAATGATGGAGCAAGATGAGATAAGATGGATTTAGATGCACGAAATGGCAAAAGACTTTCATGGATTGATGCGCGAGAGATTTGAAGTGGATGTATAGATTGCTCAGAAAGCAACATAATAGGGAGTAATTTTGGGCTGATTCAAATAAACCGTCGATAATTTGGTCAGCATTTTGTACTAAAAACTTTAAGTAACATTTTCTCAATCACGATTTCCCCCTAGGATGGCCAAATTCCTCCTGGGAGGAGTTCCCCACCGTTTGAAAACCACTAATCTATAGCCTCAGGGAAGGTACAGGAGTGTGCAGAAGTGTAAAACAAAGGTTTCTCATCTCTTTCATTCATGCGGTTATCCCGTTCTCTTTCAGTGCAACAGACACGACCGGCAGCCTGCTAGTTGGCCAACTAACCACCCTTTCGGTCGCTTTGTGCTGCCGTTTTCCTCAACGACCAAGTGAGGAGAAAATTTCGTTCAACTCGATGTGTGCAGCCAGTAAGTGTGAGTGGAATTCGCAATTTCTGATCCAACAGGAGAAAGTGGGGCTAAATGTATTAATATAGGACCACTCATTGTCAGTTTTCCGCATCATCACCAAACTGCATAAGAAAACAGTAAATAACCTTTAATAAAAAAAACCTTCCGTTTTAACATATGAAATCCAATCAAACCTAACTATTCTAGCCCCACACTCACTCCTTGTAGAACATAACACTCGGTTCCTCTGGAATCCGGTAGTGAAGTTTCAGTGATATACAACCGAAGCGGGATGAAAGATACCGATCCCTTCTTCTCATGTCGTACTATTTCGAAAACCAGAAGAATTTGTGCAAAACATTGCATAAATATTTCATAACTGCTAACAGCCATGCCACACCGTATCGATTTACTTACGGATTGTGGTCGAATTCCTTGCCACATTAGCTCGGGGAGATTATCATCTATTCTCTATACAATTAAAGAGGAAAAACCGGTCCATGGCTACAGAGTGATTTGAAGAATATTAACAACATTGTGACATTGATTGCAAGTAGTTGAAATTAACTGCTACCTTTTGAGTAATGTTTACAGGTGTTTCAATACATAAGATCAGTTTAACTTCTCTGAGAAGATAATAATATTACTGGAAAAAATCAATATAGGCACTAAAAATTTATAGAAATGAAACAAGATAAGATTACTAGAAGAAACAGAAGCATAAACTTAAGAACATTTAAATTCAACGGGAAGCCTCTGCCACAACCCAAACATCAACTAGCAAGCTCCATAGATCTTCTCTATGGGTTCTATTTGGAAAGCTAATTTAAAACTGACTGAATAAACTTCTGAATACCACGGTTAGCCGGACCCTGGAATCCAAAATATCCGGAATGATAAAACAATCAAATTTATTCAAATAATCGCTCCTCAGTGATCTTAAAAAATCTCTTTCGCATACTCAATAACTTTTTGAATCAACAGTGAGGCAAGTCAAGGCATGAGGTCTAAAATTACCCAGAACGTTCGAATAAAGCAATTTCTTATCTAACTGCCCTTGTGAGTTCCATAGAATACCCCTTTGATGTGTTACAATAAAAAAAACCAAAATTCGCGTATTCCTTTTATCCGGATTTTTTTTTTTGCCGTGGCACTGGAAATGAGTATACTCTGAGCTTTTGAAATTTTCATTAATTGAGACTTTTCTATATACTATGACAACCTTGTCATAGTCGATTAAACCAACAAACATGCACACAGAAATATGTAACTACACTCAGGTCTTTTTTTTACACGGGGGATATGTACCGTGTAAAAAAACCCACGAGATTTTGGTTTTTCACATGCTTAAATGTTTTTAAAAAATCGGATTTTGATTCCATTTGTAATTTCTGTATTTACACCAAGAATTGTGATTTTTTTTTTTTTTTTTGAGTATGCCATTCGATTACCTATAGCGTGAAACGGATAATGTGAGTGGAATCAAGTCGATAGGTTGTATCGTTGTCGAGAAGTCGTTAAAAACGTACCGTGATAATCGCCAAAAACCGCGTAAAAAAACCATGTAAAAAAAGACTTCAGTGTACTTTTACACGAGACGTAATCCATATTGGACGTAAATCAAGGAACGTAAACAAAAAAATCATGTAAAATTAAGTGTTCTCCAACCGAAACATAAGCAAGTCAACGAAGAGAACGTTTGATTGAATTGATTTTCTCGTTTCTTTCAACTGATGTTTACGTCAAAGGGCCGCTTACATGTGTCGGTTTCAGGGAATCGAAATTTACATGACTTTTTAATGACGATTTTTTTTTTTTTTTTGATCAACCTTCTACGATTATGTTGAAACATTGCACAGTTGTTTGTTATTGCCCAACATGCCATTTTACATATTTGGTTCCCTAGTTTTGTACACGATTAACACTTGAAAAGGGCTTATGCAAAAATGATACACATCAATAGAAAAACATATATCTCACGAACAATTTGTTTGATCGAGATGGTATCTTCCACGAAGTTGCGGACAAGTATTGTGCCTTTCAAGAAAAATTATACACTGTAAAAAATTATTTAAAAATTTACAAAAAAATAAACATTATTAAAAAAAAAATTTAAATTAATGAAATTGAATTTATTTTGCTTTTTTTTATATTTATATTGTATTTTAGATAAAGTGCTACTCACTGACAATGTGAATTTGTTGGGCAATTCATAAACAAAAAAGTTATGAATTATTGAAAAAAGTACTATTTTCCAAAATACTACCTACTGTTATCGAATATCTTTGAAATAGTGTTAATATTCAAACACATTAAATTTACAGCAAAAATCAAACAAAAATATACACTGTAAAAAAATATTTTATTATTTACAAAAAAAATCAAAATTATAAAAAAAATAATATTACTCAAATTGCATATTTTTTTTTAATTGTTTTTTTTAATTATATTGTAGTTTAGATAAAGTGCTGCTCACTAACAGTGTGTATTTGCTGGGAAATTCATAAACAAAAAATATAAATTATTGAAAAAAGTATTATTTTCCAAAATACTACCTACAGTTCCTTTGGTTTTTCCTTTGGTTTGTTTTTTTTCCGTCGATCCGTGCTGAGCACCAATGCTACCGACGTGCCAGGAAGGCAGCTCCCACACCTGGACCCTACCTATCGACCCATCAACTCATGAACCGAGGACCAACGGCTTTACTTCCCATCCGAAGGAAGGCGTGATCAGAGATGTTATGCCTCAGAACATCCCGGTGGCGCCGACTGGGATTGAACCCAGGCCTGCTGGGGTGAGAGGTAATCACGCTTACCACTACACCACCGGCGCCGTTACTACTACCTACAGTTATCGAATATCTTTGAAATAGTGTTAATAATAAAACAAATTAAAAATCCAACAAAAAAGCCCTTATGCTTGAATTACCCAAAGTTGTTATATAAGAGATACTCAGCTTTAATTTTTCTATAATTTTGATTCTTTTTGGTAAATAATAAAATTATTTTGTACAGTATATATTTTTGTTTGCTTTTTGTTGTAAATTTTATGTTTTTTAATAATCACACCATATCAAAGATATTCGATAACTGTAGATAATATTTTGGAAAATAGTACTTTTTTCAATAATTCATAACTTTTTTGTTTATGAATTGCCCAAAAAATACACATTGTCAGTGAGTAGCATTTTATCTAAACTACAATAAAAATATAAAAATAAAATTTTTGAGAAAAATGCAATTTGATTATTTTATTTATTTTTTTTAAATTTTGATTTTTTTGTAAATAGTAGAATAATTTACTACAGTGTATATTTTTTCTTGAAAGCCACAATACTTGTCCGCAACTTTGCCGAAGACACCATCTCGTTCAAACAAATCGTTCGTGAGATATATGTTTTTCTATTCAAGTGTATCATTTTTGCATAAGCCCTTTTCAAGTGTTAATCGACAGCGGCGCCGGTGGTGTAGTGGTAAGCGTGATTACCTCTCACCCCAGCAGGCCTGGGTTCAATCTCAGTCAGCACTGCCGGAATGTTCTGAGGCATAAAATCTCTGATCACGCCTTCCTTCGGAAGTGAAGTAAAGCCGTTGGTCCCCGGTTAATGAGTTAATGGGTCGATAGGTAGGGTCCAGGTGTGGGAGCTAGCTCTCTGGCGTCAGTAGCATTGGTGCTCAGCACGGAAAACAAGATCGACGGAAAAATAAATCAAGGAAAAAAAGAAGTGTTAATCGTGTACAAAACTAGGGAACCATACATGTAAAATGGCATGTTAGACAATAACAAACAACTGTGTAAAATAACAAGTAATTCTAAAAACATCGATCCAAAACGATTTGCGAATCTGTGTGGAACTACTCTGTTATATTGTTTTTCGGATTGCGATTGATTTAAAATTGCTGAAGTTTGATTTCTTCTTTCAATCAGGGTTACTTCCCTTTATAAAGTATGTGTTTGACTCATAAAACCTGCCAATTTTGCTTCTAGAGCGTCGTAATCAGCCATTTTATGACTCGTGAGCGTTCATTCAGAGTGAGCGCTCACGAATCGTAAAACCACGTATTGTGACGCTCTGAAAGCAATATTGACAGGTTGTATGTGTCAAACACATACGAAATAATAACTACTTGTAACTTACAGGTACTAATTTTCATTATCACGTCTACTGATTTCATAATCCCGAAAAACAGTTTTTTATAGCCACTAAGCTACCCTGCTTTCAATCTATTCTATATTAGTTATAGATATTGATAGCGCAAAGGGTGAGCAATGAAAAAGAATTTAACAATTAAATGGAATCTTTTATAGTGTACACTTCTACATGTCACGGGCAGGGATGGAAAATCATTCACATTAATTTCGTGCATTCATTTACATTCATTCATTTACATTCATTTACATTCCCCCTGGTCACGGGGATTGTCAGCATTAACCTTCGCCATACCTATCACTTCTTCTATTCAAATGTTTTTGGTTGGAACTTGTGAAGTACACTTTTTAATTAGCTTCTTCTACGCTTATGTCTAGCTTGCTCTTCATCTTTCGCAGAAATTTTAATTGCATTATCATTCACAAACGAGCTCGGATGTATTAACTGGTTTAAACGAACATTATTTATGTTTCCGTTTTCCTAAAATTTAATTTCATATCGGAAATTTCCAATCGTACCTACAGCTTCCACTACTTTCATGTGATTTCTACACGCAAACCAAAAATGTATTACATTTAATGTTAGTTGTATTTCCTATCATCCTGCGCAGAGAATATTATAAGTTAGCCATGCAGACGATACAACGATTTTTTTATCTTCTGATTTCGTGTTCTGTCTACGCTTTCGACCAAGCTTTTTATTCATAACATTGTAGAATGACGCACACAGTTGCCTCAATTCTCTCCAATTGGGTTCTTTAATTTTGAAAAATGTATCGGTTTTTATACATCATCTGGAAGAGCTTCGTTTTCGGAGCACAGCGATATTTTTTTCGAACCCACACACTTTCATCTCGATTTTTAAATCAAGATTTAAAGCAAAATAATAACTTCACTGTTTGACACTAAACTAACAAACTGACAGCTCCCATACAAAGTGACACCGAGGGGCGCTCATAAGGTGATTTTTGCAAATGTAATCGTACTTATTTAAAATAGTTCCAGAGTACCAAAATTGATGAAATTTTGGGTTTGGGTTCCATTTTTAATGCAGATTACGAATATGCATTTACCTCAATACCCTTAAAGAACCCAATTCCCGTTCAGCAGAAAAAGCGTTCCAAATCGAATGATCGTACTATGAGTGCTTCTTATTCACTTTTAGCCTATCCATCATTTTTCATCATAATTCATTTCTCTCATTTATACAATCAACATTGCGTGGTGCGTGTACTATTATACCCAGCGAGTGGTGTTGAGTACTTGGCACTGATGAAATCTGCAAGTAGTAGACGAAATACGCGTATCTGGCAAAAGATAAGCAATTATAACGGAATTAAAAGGAAATAAACAAACCCACTCAAAGCTATTCATAAAGGGATTCCGTTAAGAGGTTAGACAAATTTAAAGGATTGATCAAGCGATTCAACTTTCGCGACAAATTTAACGAATTCAATGATTGATACAATATACCCCTTTCTGGTGGTGTTATTAGTTTCCTTTGTGAAATTATGTTCCGGTGATTAAAGCAATTTAATTCAAACCCCATATCACACCTAGCCATCATTTCAGTTTAGATGGTAAGATCAAAAAGTTCACTTTTGCCATTGTAATTTCCAAACAAACTTTAAATGACCAGTGCAGTATGAAATCGCAACCAAATGAGCTCAAATTTAGGGAGAATTACCTGGATCTGATGTGAAATCGATTGAACTTGGTGAAACAAATTCGATAACTTGAACCACCCTTTTACTCATACATACAAAAAAATATCCACAAAGAAATGCTTAAATTTAACTTACGTGCATATTCAGCTTCGATCATATTCTGTGCGGAACATAAAGTAGCTACCAAAATATCTTCCAATCAGGGTTGCTTAAACTCACTTCGCTATAAAAAAAAAAGGTTGTTCGGACTTATGGAATAATTATCCATGGAACTTGTGAGCTACTAGAAGAGGTTACAAAGGATATGTTTGACACGTAAAACCTGTCAATTTCTCATTCAGAGAGTCACAATCAGCGATTTTATGGTTCGTGAGCGCTTACGGCTCAGGGTTGCATCCACTCACTTACTATGAAATTATGAAATCAGGTTGTAAAGTATGTGTTTGACACATAAAATCTGTCAATATTGCTTTCAGAGCGTCAAAATCAGTGTTTTTACGATTCGTGCTCACTCTGAGTAAACGCCAACGAAAAAAAAAATCGCTGATTGTGACGCTCTGAAAGCGAATTTGATAGTAAAGCGAATACTTTAAGGTTGTAACTTACAAGTAGAAAATATTTTTTTTCCTTGATTTGTTTTCCGTTGATTTTGTTTTCCGTGCTGAGTACCAATGTTACCGACGCCAGGGTGGTAGCTTTCACACCTGGATCCTACCTATCGACCCATCAAACTCATGAACCGGGGACCAACGGCTTTACTTCCCTTCCGAAGGAAGGCGTGATGATCAGAGATGTTATGCCTCAGAACATCCCGGCGGCGCCGACTGGGATTGATCCCAGGCCTGCTGGGGTGAGAGGTAATCACGCTTACCACTGCACCACCGGCGCCGCTAAAATATAATTATTGCATCTCATGATCCCATAATTCCGAGAATTATTTTTTTATAGCGAAGTGAGCCGAAGCTACCCTGCGTTCCAATATCAACATTCGCGTCACGCTCTATAAACACTGAAAAAGTAAACAGAAAACTTTCTCTAATTTGTATTGAATTTTCTCCCTTCTGCTGAGTCGCAAGAGCTACAATGTCGCTGGACACATAAAAAAACATATTTCTTTGTTGTACCATTTTCGCCAAGCACACCGACACTGCTTCCCTGGTGCTCTTGAAGCCGCTACAACCGTACTTGGAAATATCAACAATAACCACTTAACTAGTCAAGTCAGCGGAAAAATATCCACCCCAATGGTGGAGCGGTACGGCTGCCTCCACAAGGCGAAGCAAGCGAAATAATCAACTTCAAGTTTTCAGGACTTTCGAGAGTCATCGCTGAAGCAGAATAACCATTTACCGAAATCTGTTTACCTCGCTTGTACAGAACCTCGTCGTCGATAGGGATCGCTCTCCGGAAGAGGGACGTTTTCGGCAACAAAAGAGAAAATCTATGCTCAGCTCCCAGTTTCGCACAAGTGCAGGCGTTGATTTTAATTAAAATAAATCCGGAAAAAGGTACAGTTCTGGTCCGCACTCAATGGAACGAAATTTCTCAGATAAATACTAGACACGGAAGTATAGTTTCCTGCAGACTTCACTATGTTTAACTTGAATTAAAGCGAAAAAGCAACTGAGGTAGACTCATGACCACAATTATCTGGTTGCACTACAAAGATTTGCATAATCATCATTACTTGATTACCTTTATTATTCATGAAAAGAAAACACCTAAAGGGTGATACGGTCAAAATTTGGTCAAGGGAAAACGCGTGTAAATCGGTGAAATCGTTTATTTAAAAAATCAAATTAAATTTCTTTTTCAAGTTCAATTAGTATAAAATTCAGGAAAAATATTCAGTTAGGCTTCCGCTTTTCCAAATCCGAATTGCCGGGCCTTACGCTTGACCCCTGCCATCAGATTTTGTACAGCCACCTTGTCCACCTTCTTCGCCGCAGAAAGCCAGTTTGCCTTGAACTGCTGCTCGCCCTTAGCAGTTTTTTTGGTCTTCTTTAGGTTCCGCTTGACAATAGCCCAGTATTTCTCAATTGGGCGGAGCTCTGGCGTGTTGGGAGGGTTCTTGTCCTTGGGAACCACCTGCACGTTGTTGGCGGCGTACCACTCCATGGCCTTTTTACCGTAATGGCAAGATGCCAAATCCGGCCAAAACAGTACGGAACAACCGTGTTTCTTCAGGAAAGGCAGCAGACGTTTATTCAAACACTCTTTCACGTAAATTTCTTGGTTGACAGTCCCGGAAGCTATGAAAATGCTGCTTTTCAAGCCACAGGTACAGATGGCTTGCCAAACCAGATATTTCTTTGCGAACTTTGACAGTTTCATGTGCTTGAAAACATCTGCTACCTTTCCCCTTCCTTTTGCCGTATAAAACTCCTGTCCCGGAAGCTGCTTGTAGTCGGCTTTGACGTAGGTTTCGTCGTCCATTACCACGCAGTCAAACTTCGTCAGCATCGTCGTGTACAGCCTCCGGGATCGCGCTTTGGCCGTCGTATTTTGTTTATCATCGCGATTTGGAGTCACTACCTTCTTGTAAGTCGATAGTCCGACTCGTTTTTTGGCTCGATGCACGGTTGTAGACGATACACCCAGCTTATTTGCGGCATCTCGGAGAGAGAGGTTAGGGTTTCGCTTGAAACTACCGGCAACTCTCTTTGTCGTCTCAGCGGCTTCCGGTTTTCGATTTCCCCCCGATCCAGACTTCCTGGCTGTCGACAAACGTTCCCCAAATACTTTAATTACATTTGTAACGGTTGATTTGGCAACTTTTAGCGATTTTGCCAATTTTGCGTGCGAGTAGCTCGGATTTTCGCGATGCGCGAGCAAAATTTTGATACGCTGCTCTTCTTGCTTGGACGGCATTTTGACAACTGAAGAGTGAATTCCAAAATCAAAATAGGAGCAACATTCTACACACACACACCTTCAAAATGAGGGGTGTTCAGGTTTTTTAAATGCAAAATTGAAAGAAATACGTCAAGTTGATATTGACCAAATTTTGACCGTATCACCCTTTAAATATGTAAACAAGCATCAGTTTAAAGGAACCACGTGCATTACTTTGCATGAATCGTCTCATCCAACGATATCGAGCTACGTAATTTCACATCGTTGGGAATGCTTTTGGCTATCCAACGTCAATTGAATTACGTCCCAAAATTTAACAGATTGAAATGCAAAAAGGTTCGTTTAATCCACACTCTAGTATTCCATTTGCAGTTCGTCTGGTGTTAGTCGTCGTTGCAGCCACATAGTGTCCGTCGTTCTACTACATGCCCTGAAGGCAGCCCGCTGCTGGCGTAAATGTCCGAATCAAAACAAAGCAGCCATCCTGCCAACAGCTATTATTTTTGTCATGCCTCTCGAAGTGACACCACACTGCTGGCAAGCCAGTTCCCACCAGGCTCCTAGCGAAGATGTGAAACCATGCTCAATGGGATGAAAATGGGACACTTTGAGGAGCGTACTTGTCTCGTGCGCTGTCTGGCGAGGCATTCCGTGGACACCCTTGATTTATTTTAGAATCATTTATTACGAGATTAAAGCGGACTCTGGACTAGCGAGAGCGACTGCCTTCGTTACCATCTACTAAAGCAAACGAGCCCATGGTGTCTCGGTTCAGATGTCAGCTCGAGTACGGAGATATGCAAACGACAGAGCTCGCCATGAGCACAGCATTATTACGGTCCTTTGTGGGCGCATCAAGGCTAAATCCTCTATCTCCTAAGCCAGTGGAAGTATGAAATCCCACAAAAATATAATGCAAAATGAGTCGGAAAGGGCCATGAATAATATTAGGCCGTTGTTTCTTCCCTTCATAGCTATGTCAACGTATACATGAGTGGCTTTGATGAATTTGAGACTGTCGAAGCTGATAAAATGACTGAATATTAACCATTGTTGGTTGTTTTTTAAACTTCAATCTGTTGTAGGAATGCTCTCATAGTTTTAAAGAGTATAATAGACATATTTAACATTCTAATTTCTAATATTAAACTAATAGCAGGGATTTCTACCCAGGTAACAATTCAATACTTAATAAGCGGATGGGAAGTAAAGCCGTTGGTCCCCGGTTCATGAGTTGATGGGTCGATAGGTAGGGTCCAGGTGTGGGAGCTGCCTTCCTGGCACGTCGGTAGCATTGGTGCTCAGCACGGAAAACAAGATCGACGGAAAAAACAAACCAAAGGAAAAAAAAAATGATTTCTATTCAGCCTGACAACTGTTGTGCTTAAGCCTTTAAACAGGTCAAATAGCAAAAAATAAAACAAATTTAAGATCCCAACTAACTTTTTCAGCTTTATAAGCCAACTTTAAAGTAGCTAAAACAAAGCTGCAGATACAGCTACAGGCAGAAACTAGCAAAATAGTTTTGGAGAGCGTTTTCTTATTTTTTTCACAACCATTATTCAATTTGTCAGTCGCACTGAATAACATCAGCCAATAATCGCTAATGTCACATCTATGCAACTATTAATCAACTTTCAACTTGTAGCTGCAAAACAAAGCTAATAATGCGAATAAATTACTTATTTGATGGCTGCTACATGACCAACCACTCTTGCTGAATAACATAAACAGCAAAAGTGCCTTTTCAACAACTAAACAACCTGTACTTAACTAATAAATTGTGTTAGCGCTACTTTGGAAGCTATTTTACAGTCAACCAGGTTTATTTTTAGACGTGTGCAGTTTTACAGCTTTTACTCTGCTCTTTTACAAAGCTTAATTAACTAGTCGAGAAAAGCCATTCATGTGCACTATTATAAAGCCTCTACTCAGCTATCTTGTTGAAGAAGGGCATGTAGATTTGTTTACATTAGTTCAAAGCGTAGCTATGTTGGTAGTGTTCGTTTCCCGGTTCCGGTGCAATTCGATTCCAGGTTCTGGTGCAGGGTAAATAATTTTGTGGTGTGCTTATAACTAACTCCGATTAATTTGATTCACAGCCAAATAAACTCAATAAATTCCTCCAACAAAAAAAAAGCGTAAACAATAATTTAACCCAGCTTCAAGAGAAAGCTGTGTAGTGCTCATTGGATAACCGAGAAAAGGTTGAATAATCGCCTTTCAAGTTAACAAATAACTAAACAGCAGGATAACAGCTGTATAGAAGCGTAAATGGATATGCATTAAGAGCTTGTCCCAACCCGTCCAAACAGCCATAAGAAGCTGACTAAGTTTGCCAGATGCTTGTATAGAGGTTGAGAAAAGGTTGCTTCATATCGGGATCCCGAGCAAAGTCCAGCATCAAAATGACAGCAAATCGAAATCAAGCGTTGATATCAACATCAAACTGAAATCATAATTTGATTTCAGTTTACGCAATTGACAAATTTGAAACCAAATTTTGTTTTCATTTTGCTGTACATTTGCTTCATAAATATGTTGTTGCGGGTTTGTTTTCATTGCCTTAGCATAACATTAAATTGAATACTTGTTTTGTTATCAACAGGAAAAATTGATATCAAATTGAGATTTCAGTTTGCTCTTACTGATAGCAGAAATAGTTCTCAGACTTTGCTCGGGATATGAGTCATAGTCGCTGTTGCGTATGCAACAGCTCGAAGAACCCCTCGAATAAATGTGTAATATTATTATGTGTTTGTTTGTCGTTTTTCGGGGTTTTCTCTAAAACGCCCGTGCTGTCAATGATTACAGTCACAATAGATCAGTGAAAGCAAGCGATGGCACGGGCACATTGGAAGAGCAAATCGCTCTTTTGGCTCTTTCATTGCGAGAAAACACCAAACTTGTAAGTACTGTAATATATTGTATTTTGATATGTTTTGTAATTATATAAAATATTGCAGCTTTGTAGCATGTGACATAAATAGTTTTATTTTTCCTGCTGGAAAATCGGTGCCCGCTCTTGTTTTCAACAGTCGCAATATAGCTTGTATATACTTACTTTGTTAGTTGGGGAATCTGATTAAACTATCACTTCTTGAAACTGATCCCTTTCGTATTTATTTCATTCTCCTTTCGCGCAAGATGTATGAGCGCTCATTCCGAATGCTTGGTGGACCAGCGACTTTGGACGTGAGCCTCGTCTCAGATGGCCATGGCAATACAGTGACAGATGGTGGACATGGCGTTGAAAAGAATAGAACCGGGTTCTGGTCTACGAGATAGACATGGGACAGAGATCGATTAGGGTCACAGCGGGAGTTCCACAAGGCTCCATCCTTGGTCCAACGCTCTGTAACGGGATGTACAACGGCGTGCTAACGCTGAAGCTGCCCAAAGGAGTTGAGATCGTTGGTTTTGCGGACGACGCCGTCTTGACGGTAACCGGCGAGACGCTGGAAGAGGTGGAAGTGTTGTCAACCGAGGCGATCGACATGATTGGTAACTGGATGCAAGGAGCGAATCTGCAGATAGTCCACCACAAAACGGAAGTGTTATTGATCAGTAACTGTGAAGCGGTTCAGCGCCCTCCCCATGGACATGGAGGTTGACGGTACTGAAGCAAAGGGTTATGTTTAAATTCTTTATATTTGCAACGATGATGATTTCCTATAGTGACACATATCACCTTCTTAATGCTTCAGTATGCCTCAAACGATTAATTCTTGGTTGTTAATAGAGCTTCCTTGATGAAATCGGCTGCTTCATGCAGACTGAGCATTTCTGATTATAGTATCAAATTTGTTCTGTGTACAGAGGAACTGGGAGGCCTTATTAAAAACTTCTCACCAATAAACTAATGATCTTCTTGTAAATTTTGCATATAATTTTATTAATATTTTATTTTATTTAAGCATATTATTTTTGTTACAGTCAATTTGCATTAGCATATGATACAAGAGATTTAATATTACTTGCTCGTTTTTGCGTAAAATAATCAATATTTATTTTACTTGAAATAACCTTTGAAAGTTTTTTTCAAGTTTTTTTTTTGTGATCTGAAAATTTACTTAGTTTGGTTAGAAGGTTCGAAGCTAACGCATGTCCACAGGCCTAATAGAAAGATAGACAGAGAAAGTGTATCATGAAGAATGGTTGCAGGCAGGGTTGCTTCCACTCACTTGCTATAGATGAGTGATTTTCGGAGTTTTGAATTCGTTAGATGTTGTAATGGAGATTTATGTTGTTGGATACGGGAGGAGATTGGATGGCGGGTGTTTGACGCATAGAGCCTGTCAATTTCGCTTTCAGAGAGTCGCAGTCAGTGGTTTTATGATTCGTGAGCGCTCGCGATTCGTAGAATCATTGATTGTGACTGCAAGTGGATTTGAAGGGCTTTGTGTGTCGGACGCTTGCTTTTTGGCCTCTTCTTGTGTCTAACATGTGCAGAGTATCATTATAACGTCTAATGGTTTTGAGATTCCTGGTGGCGTGAAATATATTTGTGAGAATATCTTTTTGAGATTTTAGCAGTCACGTTTTGTTTGTAGTTTATATTTTATTTATTTCATGTAATTATCGTAAATAATAGTTATTCAATAATAGGTAGTTCATCCATATATTCGTACTTTGACGCGAAGCGCTGTGGATTATAAGATGCTCGACGACCCTGCAGAAAATCATGGATTTAACCCCAAGCTCTTCCACAGCTCAATAAATCGCCACCATCATTTGTATATTTGATATTGAACATTAACCTCGGAAACTATTTGCATATCAAGCGAAAACGTAGTCCTGTATTGTCGTGAAGCGTTATGGTTCTGAGATGCTCGATGACCCTGGAGGGATCGTTTTTGCTTACTGAGCAGAAAATCACGGGTTTAATCCAAGCTCTCCGTCATGACTCTTAAAATTCATTTACACTAAACAAAATGAATATGTTCTTTAGATAGCCGGCTATCGAGAGATTAAATAAACAACAAATAAACAATACATACACGCAAACCAAAAATTTATTACAATGAATGTTAGTTCCACTTCCTATCATCCTCTGTTCATGAATATCCCAGCGAATGTTAGAAGTTGACCTTACAGGCGATGTAATGGTTTTTTGTCTTTTTTATTTCGTGTTCTATCTACGCTTTCGACTATACCAGTAAGCTTTTGAGCGGGAGCGACCCGCGGACAAGTCACGAATGACCCAAGAGTGTTAAAGTGACTATAAAAAAAAAAAAAGTAAGCTTGTAGAACGACGCACATTGTAGAACATTGTAGAACGACGCAAACACTTGCCTCGAATCTCTCCAGCAGGAAAAGCATACGAAGTCGAGTATGCGAGAAAATGAGCGCTTCATGTTTGCGTTTAGGCTCTCCATATTCAGAAGCATGTAGAGAGCAGTGGAAAAAGCACAGGGTCTGATATTCGCAACGTTCGTGGTTCGAGTCCAGCCGGCAGTCTGTTTTCAATTTTTTTCGACATAACTAATTTACCTCACTAATACACTCTACATTTTTCGGTCTCCAATTTTCTTGCATTGGACCGCAGCTAGGTATATCACATCCTTGGTTCATGCGGTCTCCACTAACATCCTGTGATGATGAATCTCACATAATTGTAAGATAATCTTACATCCTCCGGTTGGGTGTACTTTTGGTTGCATCGCCAACTTGAGGTGAATCCTAACCGAATACCCTACCCAATCCTCCAACTCCGTAGCACTTATGAGGGTATCGCTAAGTCGGTGGCCTCTCGTTAAGTAAGTACTACATCAATATTTCCCTCCCTATCCCTAGTTATGGTAAAGATGGGCTTGGCCGGGAATAGCGACAGTCATGCTTCCGGGCGCCAAAACAGTTTTTCTACTGTAGCTCCTATTGTGTATTTTGGGGAGAATCAGGCAAAATAGACCTCTTCCTGAGATCAGCACAAGATTTGATCGCCAATCCATTCATTGTTTTTTAACGTATTACCTATACTTCGGCTCGTAATTGTACTTAATTAGCTGGCGCTAGATACCATCGTGTAGGGTTCCTAACTAGCGCCATCTAATTAAGTACGAGTTCAAACCAATTTTTGCCCACTGTAAACTGCTTGACATTCTAACATAAAACTTGAGTCAATCCGACTTTTACCGATCACTACTCTGACATTATTTTGGCATTTTCTAGATACAAGCCCAAAATTGACTTAAAATTTGCCTGAGATGAATATCTGGAAGACGTGTTAAAATTTTCCAAGGGCCTATTCCCAGATTTGCTCCATTAGGTGAGAAAACCACTCTCTCACTCACTCCGACTCCGTTAATTGTATCATGGTCTTTTAGTATCGTTCAAAATCAGTACTCATCGTAATATTGAATAAATACTAATTACAGGGATTATGTAACCGTCCGTGCTCATTTGCAGCTTTGCTCTTCAAACCATCACTTGAAAAGGGCCATACACTAATTAAGAGAAAAGGGAGGAGGGGGATCTAGTAAAAAAATTCAAAATATTATCTGAGGGTGAGGGGCGTTGGTCCCTTCTTGAGTAATAGCATTTCTAAGATTTAAAAAGTTGTCTTTTTTATGATGGAGAATTGTCAACATATACTTTATCAGCTCTACATAAATCCTATTCAAATTCAACAGCTGTGATAAAAAATGCTTAAACGAATTTCACAGCTGTTACATCTGGTATGTATTTTAAGTTTGCGTTGAATTCACGTTTGGTACGGATTTCGCGGAATGCTTATCACGAAATTCGAAACCATGTTTATATATTTTTTTTTAAGTTTTTACTATTTCTGATACTGATTTGGGCAGATTTTCCATAATGTTTTAAGCAGCTGGTTTGATGGAGATTTTATTGTGGTTGGTATTAGGAAGAGTGCCATGTTCACTGATTATCGGTTTTTTGTGGTTGTATATATTTTTTTTTCTTTTTCCTTCTTTTCAAAATTTTCCAAAACTTGTTTAGGGTTGTGTTGGTGCTGTCATGGTGACTGTATTTGATGAAAATCAATTCATTGTATACATGGCTCAATTAACTTAGGATGAGATTCTTTTGATAATGGTATCTCTCAATGGATGTAACTTAAAAAAAAATGCGTGGAACTGAATTGAGTCATTTACCAGTTTGAAATTTTACATTTCGGCTAAGGGGAGCCCCCTAAGCTAAGATGTATTGTCGGCAAGCAACAGTCTCCTGTTAACGTCCATAACAAATTATCACAACAAGTTCCCGAGTAATGCACACCTCTTGAAGTATGGTTACAAAAAATGACACATTTTCTCCCGCATTCTTGATTCATGAGCGTGAAAAAATGGGGGAAGAGGCGCATTATCCACACTTTTCTAAATGGTACTTTGCGGGATTCGGTTTTTTGGTGCAGACATTTCTGTTATAAAATGTTGTTACTCACAATTCGCATCACGTATCTAATATATACAAAACGGTTTTCTCGCTAAAAGGGGATCGACGAAATGTATATATAATGTACATTTTTTTTTGTCCGACCGGTTGATGGAGCATGGCACGGTTGGAATAGCGATCCCTCGGCAAAAGTATGCGTTTATACTCATTTTTGCTGCCAATGCTATAGAATGCTGCTTTTAACGCGGTTGGACCGTCGGACATTCGGTGTGGGAGTGTGGTACAAGCAGCCTTTATTCAACCACAATAAAGTGGATACGTGTCTATCAGTCTGACGGTGAAAGCTTATGTGAAATCATAAAAAACGACAGAAATATAAAAATCTTGAAGGTTTCGTTATGAATGTGAAGCTTCGTCCTTCAGCACAAATAAAAACTTTAATTTAATTAATCATCTGGATTTGGCATATTTTCGCAAGGTTCGTACTAACATAAACTGCACTCAGCCACATCCTTTTTGGTCCGTAAGAAAGGCTTTCGTTTATTACATCTTTCTTCTTAGGAGTCTCACAGAGCTGTTGTACGTGCCACCGGAAGGGTGAAATCCTTTTCTCATAACGCAGAAGGTATCCGGATGGCAAACTTGGGATCAAGCAGCAGTTGTGGTGAGCTAAACGTATGCAAGCGGCTTGGTTGTGTTCGTAGGATGTAAATAAAACGAAATACCGAGAATGGCATCTTGACTTGGGAAGCGAGGCTATTGACAACAAATTGGATTATCTGGAACATGATATTTGAACCTACTTTACAGACGAAAAAAGAAATAAACGGATGTGTTTGATGAAGGGTCCTACATTGGAAGCATACTATGTAACAAATCATGTGCAAACAAGATTACTAAAATACAAGAAATTTACATTCCACAAATCTGATCTACAATCACGTAGATTTAAAGCTAATCCAATAGAAAAAGTTTAATCGTTTTATAGTTTGCCCAACCTACCTCCACCACTAAATAATTCAAAGATAGAGTTGAAAACTTTTTCAAACATGTAGTCGTAAATAAACACCCCCAATGCTTTTCACATCTACCCCCCTCCGTACTGGAAACGTTCATCTGGCAGAAAGGAAGGAACATACCGGATGGATGCGGAAGAAAAATAGTGCCCGAGACCCAACTAATTGTGATGCCTAGAGAAGAGCTCATTGCAGAAAGTGTTTTCTGCTTCGTGCTGGATTCCAGCAAGCACTGTGGTTGTATCAAAGTCATGAAACCTCCAGCTGGCAAACATGAATGTAGCCTGCACCTTGAGAGGAGCACTACGTTGAAGTTGCAAAAATTTCCCGACCGAATTGCAGCACAAATGCACATTTGTAATTTCCGCATTTCTTGAACCAACCACACATAGAAAATTCTACGAATCAGTACAATACCAGGCCGAGCACATAAATGGCAAGGTAGGTAATTCCATTGTATGTTAAGCTCTAGCATAGCGTGAAATGAAGATTCGGTTCAACGTGGAAAGCAGAACATCATGAGAAATATCATGCTGCAGGCAAACAGACAGACCACCGAAGAAAATGATTGTTTATGTAATGAATAACGATAAAACTTGTGATTTTCAAATATTCACCTGGTTTCAATGTAGGAAAACTCAGGCGGCAGATGGAACTACGGATAGGGGCGAGGGTGATAGCTGCGGTGTGGCAGATAAAAGCCTTCAGCCAACAGACTCGCAAGGGATTTTGTATTTTTCAGGGTATTCTGCTTTGGGGTAAATCTAAAAAATAATTTGCTGATGGAAATGATATAAGTTCACTGAAAGTTCACAAAGGGAAATTTATTCTTGCGCTAGGGACGTTTGTTTACTGAGGGAAAAGAAAACCTCTGAATGAGAGTAAATTCTTTTCAACAAATACTTAGGTGAAGCCACCGCACGGCAATGTGAGAACAGAATTGAAGTGGTGGCCTAAGTGTTCAGATTTTTGTTTTCATGGAACCGTGGAATTAGGATGTACACTGCGAAACTTTTTTTTTCATATCAGTTGAGTGAATGATTGATATTGCATAGCTTTAAAAAGACAATAGAATAGCTCATGGTGTTATGGATCTAATTATTATGCCAAAAATTAAGTAAACTTATACACTAGTCTTAACCAAAACATGATGATGTATGTCCTTTTCTTTTTTTACAGCAAAACTTTTCATGACACAGTTTTCTTCTAAATTCATTGTGTTTTAAAGCTTGATCTAGGATTTCAAACCCAACACAATTTATCTTAAGTGAACTTAAACTTATTTAGTATTTCAATTAAAATTTTGCTCCACTTGACGCCGGTGATTTTCATATCATTGATCTTAGATTTGACTTTCCATCCACCTTGAAATTAATACAAATATTTTTAGAATCTTTATTCTCGCGAGTCCAACTGATCTGATAATGTTAACAAATTGACAACGCTTGCACTTGTTACAAAAGTAGCAGTACACAGCAATAAATAAAATTTAATATTAAAGGGCGAACACGAAATTATTGCGACACATTCAACAGGGCATAACTTTTTTACCATTGGGTAAAAATCAACCAAATTTTGCACACCTTCTTATTGATGTGTATTGTGTACATGCTGTCAAACTCGAAGTCGTGTTTTTCGATTCAACGAAAATGGAGGTGAACCAACGCGAGTTGAGAGAACAAATTCTTTCCAAACACCTAGAATTTCCTGACCTGTCGCACCGGCAGTTGGGAAAAAGGTTGAACATTCACCATTCAACCGTCTCCAGAGTGTTGAAGCGGTTCCAGGAGCGGTTGACGTTGGACCACGGCAAAGGAGCTGGAAGAAAACCGGGACCGAAGAACAAAAAGACGGAGGGAAAGGTGAAGCGGATGATTAAAGCAAATCCCAACGTCTCAAGCCGTGATTTGGCTAAAAAGATCGGCATGTCGCAGAGCTACGTCCAGAATGCAAAGAAGAGAGCTGGACTACATACATACAAGGTACAGAACTTCCCAAACCGCGATGAGCGGCAACAATCGACGGCTAAAACTCGGGCACGGAAGCTCTACGAGAAGATGCTGACAAAATATGGCTGCTGTGTGATGGACGACGAAACGTATATAAAAGCCGATTTTAAGCAAATTCCGGGGTTGGAGTTTTTCACCGGCAAGAGCAAGTTCGATGTGGACGACAAATTTAAGAAGAAGAAAATGTCGAAGTTCGCCTCCAAATATCTCATTTGGCAGGCCATCTGCTCTTGCGGACTGAGGAGTGAGCCTTTCGTGACAAAGGGCACAGTAAATGGCGAGATCTACAAATCTGAGTGCCTCGAGAAGCGCCTTTTGCTGTTCTTGCAGCAGCACGACGAAGCTCCGCTATTTTAGCCAGATTTGGCATCATGCCACTATTCTAAAAGTGTCCTGGAGTGGTATGAGGCCAATTCTGTCCATTTTGTTCCAAAGGACATGAATCCGCCAAACTGTCCGAAGCTGCGCCCGGTGGAGCAGTACTGGGCAATAATGAAGCGGGAACTTTGGAAGAGCAAGAAGACAGTCAAAGACGAGAAGGACATGTTAAGAAAATGAAAAAAAAAACTGAGAAACTGGTACCGGATGACACTGTAAAGACTTTGATGGAGGGCATCAAGCGAAATTGCGTTCAATTTTACACTCAAGGCTCCATCGATTAACTTTTCTTTTGATTTTTGAAGTAAATATATGTATAAAACTACCCTAAAATTTTGGTTTGATTCTAAACATTATAAGAAAATTGGCATGACATTTTCGGTGTCGCAATAATTTCGTGTTCGCCCTTTACATCCAAGAGGATGCACATCAATCATGTCGAATATCTCATGTAATTGTTGTGTAAAAAATGCAGTAAAAGCAGCGTAATGTCAGTTCATGCACTGTATTTATGATAATTTTGTCCTTTTTGGCAAGTAATATTACACCATATATTTCGACACGATTGAAGTGATAGTAAAATTAATTTTTTGCTGTGTAGATTTTGACAGCTCCCTGCAATATTCGAGAAAACATACCACTCATGATTTCACCAGTACTTTTGGAAATCAATTAATTGAAATATGTTACAAAATTAAGAACTTAGGAGTAATTCTTCACTCAAAGCTGACTTTTGTAGATCATTTTAATACAAAAAATCATGTGTAAGGATTTATCAAAAGGCTTCTTTAACATTTTAAGGATCCATATATCATCAAAACACTTTATGCAGCTTACATAAGATCAATTCTTGAATATGACAGTTTAGTTAGGGCTCCATACCAAGATACTTATATAAGTCGTATATAATCAGTTCAAACACAATGTTTGTTGTTTGCTCGTTGAAAACTAAGCTGTATAACAGAGTGGGATATCGGTCCCCAACAACTGTGTAAAATTTGGACACGATTATTTTCAGGCTGGACTGGACATTATTTTCAGATAATGTCAGAAAAAAATTTCCCCTCAAAAATGTCCCAACCCATTATTTTCAGGTTGGCGGATATGAAAATCTTTAAATCGATTTATCTCCGTAAATACGGCTCTAATCGAGATTGGGAGTGTTTCTAGGTATCAGAAATTTTTGTCAGCAAATTTACCAACCCATTAATATCAAGCTGGCATGTATGAAAATCTTTAAATCGATTTATCGCCGTAAATACGGCTCTAATCGAGATTATGAGGGTTTTTAGGTGTCAGAAATTTTAGTCAACAAAAATAATGTCCCAACCCATTATTATCAAGCTGGTGGGTATGAAAATCTTTAAATCGATTTATATCCGTAAATACGACACTAATCGAGTTTTAGAGTTCCAACCCATTATTTTCAGGCTGGTGGGTATAACAATCTTTAAGGCGATATATCTCCGTAAATACGGCTTTAATCGAGATTTGGAGTATTTCTAGGTGTCAGAATTTTTTGTCAACAAAAAAAATGTCCCAAACCAGTATTATCAAGCTGGTGGGTATGAAAATCTTTATATCAATTTATCTCCGTAAATACGGCTCTAATCGAGATTTGGAGAGTTTTTAGGTGTCAGATTTTTTTTAATAGAACAAATGTTCCAACCCATTATTTTCAGGCTGGCCGGAATGAAAATTTTTAAATCGATTTATCTCTGTAAATACGGTTTTAATTGAAATGTGGGGGGTTCTTACACCCAACCGGTGGATGTAAGATTAGCTTACAATTATGTGGGATTCATCATCAGAGGATGTTAGTGGAGACCGCATGAACCGATGATGCAATATACCGAGCTGCGGTCCACTGCAAGAAAATGGAGAAAGAAAAATGTGGAGTGTATTAGTGAGTGAAATTATTCATGTCGAAAAAAAAAAAGATTTTCGACTGTGGGACTCGAACCACGAACGTGGTTGATTATCAGACCTGTGCTTTCTCTACTGCTCTTTTCATGCTTCGGAATATGGATAGGCTAAAAGCAAACAAGAAGCGCTCATTCCCTCACATACTCGACTTCGTTTGCTTTTTCTGCTGGAGAGAATCGAGGCAAGTGTGTGCGTCGTTCTACCATGTTATGCATAAAAATCAAGGCAAATGCTTGCTTGTGTAGGTGAAAGCATAAACAAAGCATGCAATAAAAAACGATTAAAAACCATTGCATCGTCTGCAGAGGATGAAAGGAAACGGAGCTAACATTCATTGCAATAAATTTTTGGTTTGCGTGTAGGTGTCAGAAATGTTTGTCATCAAAAAATGTCCCAACCCATTATTTTCAGGCTGGCAGGTTTATCTCCGTAAATACGGCTCTAATTGAGATTTGGTGGGTTTAAGGTGTCAGAATTTTTTTCCCGGAACCACTTAAGCCTATGCAGTTTCCATAAGGTACACCGAGGCAAGTTGAAAGTTTTTTTTCAAAAGTGAACTCTCTGAAAAAATCATTGAGTAACATATAGTGTTTTTTTCTGCATCAAAAGTTTCGTTAAAGCGTCTTCTATCATGACAAATGGCCCCATACAATGGAGTAAGTATAAACACACGTTGAAGTAATTAAAATGGGTTGTTAGCGGAATACTTAAATAAAACAGCAAAAAAGGCTTATCTGCCATTTAATTCCACTTAAATAATTTTGGTATCCATGACAGATACGTATTTCGACTACAATGTGCAGTCTTCATCAGTGTCATTCCTACTAAAGACTTATCAAAAACCAAGTAAAAATGTCAAGATAACAGGTATAAAATGGTATTACAACAGTTGTACTACGATGCAAATTATCATCTATTTTCACCTAAAATAACCGTTCGTGGACTTTATCAACCCTTCATGCAAATATAAGTATCCTCAGATGAACACGGTGGGCTGTTCAGTCCACGCAGAAATATATATAACCATTTAATGATAATGAAATTACCAGTCATGATTTTGTAGACAGTTAACTCTTATAATTGAATTTAAATAATCAATGGTCATAAGATTACCTCAGTTGGTGTACCACATACTACCGTATGCGTGGCGTGATAATGTTTGCACCATCGTACAAATAAGGTTCCCGTTACACCTGTGTATACAATGCCTTGGTTTTCTTTGCATGCACGTAACCTATAGCTCATACCGTAGTAGGCTGTGTATAAAAGAAAATGATTTACTTAGTTTGACAGTTTCACCATGACGAAGTGGCAGCGTATTCGTGATTTGTCCAACGCGCAAATGTCGCAAAAAGACGGCGGTGTGAGTGTCCCGGTGGACCGTCAAAAGAGTTTTAGACCGAGAAAAGAAAGGACAACTATCGGCGAAGGTGGCCACAGGTCGTCCGAGATCAGCTCGGGTTCCGAGGGTTATCGCTGCTATCAAAAGGAAGATTCGGGTGAATCCAGTGCGTTCAATATGGAAAATGGCAAATGAACACGGGATCAGTGACTTTACGGCACGGAAGATCGTAAAGGAAGATTGCGGGGTGAAGTCCAGGAGCTACGAGTCGAACGATGCAAAAAAATCTTTAAACTTCTTTAAGCGAAAAAATCCGGTAATCCTGTTCACCGACGAGAGCATGTTTACCGTCGATCCCGTATCAAATTCCAGAACCGACCGGTATATTAGTTCTCTTCCGGTAAAAGACGTGGCCGACGAGCACAAGAACGAGTATCTGACCAAGCATCCTGCTAGCGTTATGGTGTTTGGATTGGTGGCTTCCGATGGCAAAAAATTGACCCGGTGTTCATTCCAGAAGGCGACAAGGTTAACACGGAGGCTACATCGGGATTTTAAGCAAGTATGTTCTTCCGTGGATCAAAGAACAGTACGGTCCGAAGCCAAATGTTGTATTTCAACAAGATGGGGCTCCGTTCCACACCTCGAACCGCACTCAGAAGTGGTTGCAGGAACATCTTCCGTTCTGGGCGAAGGATATGTGGCCGCCATCCAGCCCCCATCTTAATCCACTGGATTACTCAATATGGCGTGTCATGAAGGCCAAGGCCTGTTCTAAACGCCACCCGAGTACAGCAAGCCTCAGACAAACATTGACCCGTACCTGGAGAGAAATGGATCCAGACTACATTATTAGAACCTGCCGTGCATTCCGGAAGAGTGTGGAGGCCGTAATTGCAGCAAGTGGAAACTCGATCGATGATTAACTCTGATAGACTCTGAGAAACATCCCCCCTTTGAATAAATAAAAAAAACTCGAAAACGAAATTTATGAGATTTTTTTAATTTAGACATTGCTCAATGGTGCAAACATTATCACGCATACGGTATCTATGAGTTTACAATAAATTTATGTATTATCGTATATTGCAACAATAGGAAAGCATTAAAATGCAGTAATGACCAAATTTTGTCACCCTGATTTAAAAAAAGCTTTACTAATGTTCTACGAAACCCATGCTCTTTTTCAGTGCTATTGTTACCATAGAATACCTTAAACAAACCATCGTGAAGATGAATGAAGAAGATTTGCAATTACAGTTATGTAAAATTATTGAAAGATAAAAGTCTGATGCTGAGAGGGGCTGCCAAAATCGGGTCAGTACTGTATATCGAACAGTGTCTTTTTTGTTTCTTTGATTTGTTTTGCGTCGAACATGTTTTCCGTACTGAGTACCACTGCTACCACTGCCAGGGAGGCAGCTTCCACGTCTGGACCCTACCTAGACCCATCAACTCATGGACCGGGGACCAACGGCTTTACTTTCCATCCGAAGGAAGGCGTAATCAGAGATTTAATGCCTCACAAAATCCCAACAGCACCGCATGGGATTGAACCCAGGCCTTTTGGAGTGAGAGGCAGTCACGCTTACCACTAACAGTAGCACCGGTATCGAACAGAATCTCTAAAAAAGGGTTTTTACTGCAGTACAGCTTATACAGTTACATATTATTGTATAGAGGTTATGCAATTCTCAAGTATTGTTGTTTTAAAGTGTGTACAAATATCAGCTTTTATTGATAGTAGGATTTGAAATTTCATTCGTTTTCGATTTCAAGCAGCCATGGACGTGAAAATGAAGCATGTCATAAATCTGTATAAATTCGTGTGTTATGTTTTAGAAAGTGAAATCTCTTCGAAAGAATGAAGCAATTAATTTTTGCAGCATTGTAGAGGTAAAAAGGATCCATGCGTGGAAAATCCGTTCAGATCTTAGCCATATGGCCAGGACTTTAAAAGTACTGGAAGTAAAACGTGGGTGCCAGTTGTGGTTCATTTTGTGACAAATATGGCTGGTAATTAAAAATAAAGAGAGAGAGAGAGAGAGAGAGAGAGAGAGAGAGAGAGAGAGAGAGAGAGAGAGAGAGAGAGAGAGAGAGAGAGAGAGAGAGAGAGAGAGAGAGAGAGAGAGAGAGAGAGAGAGAGAGAGAGAGAGAGAGAGAGAGAGAGAGAGAGAGAGAGAGAGAGAGAGAGAGAGAGAGAGAGAGAGAGAGAGAGAGAGAGAGAGAGAGAGAGAGAGAGAGAGAGAGAGAGAGAGAGAGAGAGAGAGAGAGAGAGAGAGATTTGAATTAAAGAATGCTAAGTTGAAGATTATATACTGATATCAAAAAATTATGCAAGCGTTCCATCATTATGACCATTTTTTAAAAGTGACAGTTTTTCCGAATCACTCTGTACAGTTCAAAACAAGCTTAATGTTATTTTAAATAGCTAAATCAACCGGTGGACTTAGTTTGATGTTTAAAAAAATTAAATTCTGTACTTAAGATAACTCGACCTCCCTTTAATATGATAAAATAATAGTTTGTTTTTTATCTGTGGTTTTTTTAAAGGCACCCATCGCTGTTTCAGGTGACAATGACAATGTGATATCCACCATATGTAACCATATATGTAACTCATGCGTATGATTGAAAAACTGTGAACAGCAAAGTTTAAGGAAATTAATTGGGCTTTTTGATAAAAATACTTACAAGATTGAACACTCACGATTAACATCTCAAAAGAGTGAAATTGCTCAAATTATGCGACAAGTGAATTTTAACCTACGAGTATCTCGAAAATAACAACTTTGGGCAATTTAAGCACTTTTGTTGAAAATTGGATGTGTGTTAACACTATTTTAAAGATATTCGATAACTGTAGGTGGTATTTTGGAAAATACTTATTTTTTCAATAATTCATAACTTTTTTGTTTATGATTTGCCATGCAAATGCACAATGTCAGTAGGTATTACTTTATCTTAACTACAAAATAAATATAAAAAACCCGAATTTATCCACCTATGGTGTGATCAGACCCTTCTTACTTATTCAAGTTTATTTATTTTATTGTCATTATCAGTGACCAAGCCCCCCACCCCCGTGTCATCCAGTGACGCTCCGCCACTGCCTGGGGGTACCCGGAATATATCCGGGTGTAGTCTATTTGGTGAGGCTACCAATCACCTTATCATCGTATTTTAATGTGATTTAATGGGTTTTAATTCAATTCATATTCAAGCAACTTCCCCGGGGTACCCGGAACATGTCCAAGTGTGTCCAATGTGGTCTGGAACACTTAACACGACTTGCGTTGATCTTATTTTTCAATTCTGTAGTAATTTGATGTGTCGCATGATGGTTTTGATACGTTTTCCGTTAAATCCAGCGTGAAGGCCCATATTCACCGGATCTTATTCCGGCCATATCTCCGGAACCGGTTCACCGATTCCAAAACCGTTCAATAGCGTTCAATGGGACCCCAAGACCTATCATTTGGCGCCGAGTTTGTCCAAATCGGATGAGCGGTTGCTGAGAAACGTGAGCGCATTCATTTCGTTACATTCACACACACATACACACATACACACGTACACACACACACACACACACACACATACATGTTCTGATCTCGTCGAGCTGAGTCGAATGGTATATGATGGTTTTGATACGTTTTCCGTTAAATCCAGCGTGAAGGCCCATATTCACCGGATCTTATTCCGGCCATATCTCCGGAACCGGTTCACCGATTCCAAAACCGTTCAATAGCGTTCAATGGGACCCCAAGACCTATCATTTGGCGCCGAGTTTGTCCAAATCGGTTGAGCGGTTGCTGAGAAACGTGAGCGCATTCATTTCGTTACATACACACACACACATACACACATACACACATACACACACACACACAGAGACATGTTCCGATCTCGTCAAGCTGAGTCGAATGGTATATGACACTCGGCCCTCCGGGCCTCGGATCGATAGTCGGTTTTTCAAGTGATATCTATACCCTTCTTTGTAAAAAGGTAAAAAATGATTTAAAAAATAGGGTAAATGTTGGCTTCGGCACCCATTGACTGTTTTCGGCAACCTAAATTTAAACGTTAATTTCACTATGTTTTCCCATCAACGCACTTCCCTGAATGTGTCCAAACGATTGTTTAGCCTTTCAGCTTCAATCTGATTATATTTGAACGATCGAGCAATCCAGTAATGCTACATTTTTCTTCAAATAAAGCATACGCACTACAAAATGAGGTTGATTTCGAGTTGCCGATAATAGAACAGCTGGTTAACACGCAGTTCTAATGGGAAGATTGCCGAAGAAAAAGAGGCTGCCGACAATAGTCACACTCACCTGAGAAGTTTGGAGCGTTGTAAAAACGCTTTCAAAACGTTTTGAAAAATTCTGTCGATTGGAATGGATAGAGAAGCAAGCAGCAGATGAATGTAAACAAACAGACACATCATATATGTGCGTGACGCTGAGAAAATGCTAGTAGAAGTGCAGACGCTGCTTAGATTGACGAGAATACGTAAATTCCCCTATATGCAATTTGAGATATTTTAATTTTTTTTTTTTTTTTGATGATTTTGATATTTTTTTTCCTGATGAATGTAGGCGTCTTAGTGGAATACCTGTATAATGAAAGAGAGAAGGATTAGTATTTTCCATTTAATTCCACTACTTTATTTGCTTATCCTTGACAGTCAAGGATAAGCAAATAAAGTAGTGGAATTAAATGGAAAATACTAATCCTTCTCTCTTTCATTATATTTTTTTTTGTTAAAAAATATTATAATGTTTTACAGCGTATATTTTTTCTCGAAAGGCACAATATTTGTCCGCAACTTCTTCCACGACACCATCTCAATCAAACAAATCGTTCGCAAGATATATGTTTTCCTATTGATGCGTATCACTTTTTGCATAAGCCTTTTTCAAGTGTTAGTCGTGTACAAAACTAGGGAACCAAATATGTTAAATGGCATGTTGGACAATAACAAACAACTGTGCAAAGTTTCAACATAATCGTAGAAGGTCGATCAAAAACTTAAAAAACAATTCGTCATTTGAAATGGAACTGCTTACAGAAAATTAAACTTGTGTGAGAAGATTGAAGCAATGCGCAAAAAAATGTGTGTTGTAAATTTCATATAAAATAAAAATAATCAATGCTGAGGGGTAGGCTAATTTATTTGTAACCACAAGGCAATATTTTTTTGTTCTTGAATAGTTTAAACTTAAAGTGCGCTAAATTTGCTTTGCAAACCATTTGAAATTTCAAAAATTCATTGAAACATCGCTGATATAGGCACGGTAATGTAAATTTTGGGTCATACAACGTAAATTTTTCATGAAAGTTGATGCAAGAGATAATTTTTCAGCTATTTAGGAGCTGCGTTTGGCAGAGACGTAATGATTTTCGAACTGAACTGATTGATGAGCGTTAAAATTGATTGATGAACTGGTAAAATTGAACGATGCTTTTTTGCTGCAAGAAGGACATTAATAAAAAAGTATTGAATTTTGAGTGAAAACCCAAACGTGACTTTTTACACAAATCAGTTCAAACTAGTTCCCATGACCATGTTTTTTTTTCTCTGGTGCACTTGCAGTGCATAGAGATGAACTAGCCTTCGGCTAAAAACCCCTCAAATAAAGTTTGAAAAAAAAACTTGCGGTGCATTCATTCTCTCCACATTCCAATTGCTATCTAAAATCTACAAATAACAAAATCGACAACTACATTGTCTACGAGAGAGACTGCGGTTTGTCTTCACCAGCCCTAATTTAGGAGCAGATTTCATCTACTATTACAGATTCTAAGCAGACACACCTAATAATTAAAGAATTAGACAAATTAATTGCCAAATAAAAAATCTAGCCTGTCAATGTGGCCTGAAGTGAAGCTACAGACAGAGGGTTAGTAATGCATTAAAATAGCAGACTACGAGATTCCATTTAATGAAATAGTCAGCTGATATTTCATGAGTTTAACAAACCCTTAAATCCCACAATTCAGAATTGCTTTTAACCTTTGCTCATTTTCTATGTGGTTGGACGCAGGAGACCGTTTTGAAGCATTTAGCCACAACAAATATTTACAGTGCCATACCATCTCAGTCTCCCAGGATGAAGATCAGTGTGGTTTTAAACTTTACCCAAACAAATCACTCACATAAACGAGAAATACCTCTAATCAAATAGAAATTAATATTAAATTTAACAAAGCATGTGAACCCCCGATTATTATTAATGTAAAAGTCATCTGAGATAAATCTCATCATACATGGATTATCATTTTCCTCTTTTATAACGTGTGCCTCATCTAATCTAAAAAAATCTCTGCAAAGTAAATTAACTAACAATGACGTTAGCATTTTTCCGGCAGTACTGATGCTATGCTTGAACGTAAAAACCAGTTAATACACGAAAGCCATTGAGTGGATAAACGTACCACCCATCTGATCCACGCTCCACCACAGGAATGTTTCACAACAGCAGATTCAACGATCCTTCATTCACACTGAACCAAAATTTTGGCGTGGCACATTATCTCTCAGCATCTCTTCTGACGCTCACCTAGTGTCTCCAGAATCTCATTCAGTTTTTACTCCCCGTAAAAAGGTCATGCGCAGTCGGCAGATGTTGTGAACAACGTTCTCTTCGTCCCAGTATCGGACAGCATCCCAGAAGAGTGAGCATCTGGATCCGTGTACTCTGGTGAAGGCGTAATCTTACTCGAACGATATTTTTGCGGCCCACTAGATGCATTGGAAGTCCTTTTTTACATTGTGATGTCAACGCCTCTGTTGGTGTACTGTGGTACCACTACTAAATCGTCACATGAAAAGATGTTGTCGAGAGAGTGCCGTAAGTTTTCGTTAGTTTCATTAATTAGAGAAAGAAAACTGTGCTAAATTCAATTGTGAGTGACGCTGACGCTAATGTTATTAGATATAAGCAGACAAGCGAAGAATAACGGTAGTGATAGCATAGAAAATGCATGGAAAAGTAAACCATCTATTGAGCGCACGAAAATTGCTTTGAAAAAATCGACGCGGCAGTAGATGACAGCTCGGGATGTTATGTTGTGAAAAGTGACAAGCACGAATAAAACAAAAACATTATCAGATTTAAGTGCTTGAAATTACACAACCATTGAAAATGATACGATTAAATTTCATCCTAAGAGTGCTCGTGACGTGTTTCCTTTTGGGAACTTTCATCGACTTTTGTGAAGCAAACCCGGATGCAAAGCGGCTGTATGATGATCTGCTCAGTAACTATAATCGTCTAATACGGCCCGTCAGCAACAACACCGATACGGTGTTGGTCAAGCTAGGATTGAGGTTATCACAGCTGATCGACCTGGTAAGTGAACTGATTATTACGGTAGGCGTCAAATTTCGTTATTATCTATGGAATCAGCAAAGTCCAAACGAAACATGAACATTAACTATATAATATTGTAAATTTTTTTGGGTGTTTTGATAAGTCGACTACTACCAACTAACCAGTACCACACCATCCAGCAGGTGTTATACCGCGATAGTCCTATATCCGGAACTAATCAGATACATTACCCGTGCCCGTGTTTTATTTTTAAATCAGGGAAGCTATAAGAAGTTTCCAAAAGAGCTAACAATTTTAAATCCATGCAATATCAGTTTGTTGAAACTCCACCGCCATGAGCTCCTTAGTTTGCCTCTGCTACGATGTCATGGTGGGTTCCATACCAGTGCTTGCCAAAATGTCGCTACCGGCCCTTCATAGTGTGTGGCCGACTTACGTTCATACAACTTACTTACTTACACTTACGTTCTCAAATTTCGACGATGGACCTCAACATTTGAAATTCAGTTGTGGAGCCACCAAGCACGCATTATACACCGCTTACATCAATTGATGAAGATCTGTAACTTTTGAGTGTTTCAAGCTCAACATTAATTATCAGCTCAGTTGCGTACTTTGAACAGTGCTGTTAATTTTAATAGCATTCGATTGAAGATGAACCAATACAACCAATCTTTTAATTTTGTCGAACCCCTTAACGGAGTCCCTTTATGAAGAGCTTTAAGTGTGGTGGTTTATTTTCTTTTAATTCCGTTATAATTGCTTATCTTTTGACAGATACGCGTATTTCATCTACTACTTGCAGACTTCATCAGTGCCAAGTGGTGTTGAGTACTTGGCACTGATGAAGTCTGCAAGTAGTAGACGAAATACGCGTATCTGTCAAATGATAAGCAATTATAACGGGATTAAAAGGAAGTAAATCATCTCACTCAAAGCTCTTTACAATCCAACCTTGCAATCAATTCTGCGCACCAAGTTTTTTTATGCCTAACATTTGAAGAGCCACTTTCTCAAAAAAAAAACCTCATCGTCACTTTCAATTGAGTTACTCACTATTAATTGGTATACGGCAGTGGAGTACGGAAGAAATTTCCCGAACAGACATGTCCTCCCGATGTTGCATCAATGTCAGGTAATTTAGGTTCAATGTCAACCCTATGTCGGGTCACTGTTAGGTTGATCTTGGTTTTATGTCGGGTCAATTTCTGTTAACATCGAGTTTGGTAGAAGTCAGGTTGGTGTCGGGTGGGCCTAGATTTTTGCCGTTTGTGTATAGGTTACATTCTATTGAATGATATCAAATTTTTCCAACACAACAATGAACTTAACTGTTAACCGGAAGACTTAGCTTAGGAGAAATCCGAATAAACTTTAGGAGAAAGTTGAAATAAGTTTCCTTGAAAAGTTGGAGGAATCTTCCAAGGACAGTTGAAATCTTTAGTTGGGAGTCAGAAGATGCAAGCTAAGTCAGTCAAAGGGACTTCTGAGGAAGAAACATTCAAAAAAATACAGAAGCGTCTTCCATGGGAAGTAAGAACGAAACCGGGAGAAATTGGAAATTAATTTCAACTTGCAGAGCAGGGTTGTTAATCGTTAACATCAGCGTTAACGTTATAAATGGGAATACGCATTTAAGACAGTAACGTAATTAACAATACACTTTCGATTCACGATTGATCAAAAATATCCGGAGAAAGATGGTAGAAACTTTCGGGGAAATATGGAAGATTCTTCCAGAAACTTTTTGCAAAGTCGGATGAAACTTCCGAAAGAAATCATAAGAATCCTTTCGAAGAAGCTAGTCAAAATCTTAATGGTAAGTTGAAAGAAACATCCAGAAGATGTTGGAAAAACCTTCAGAAAGAAACCAGAAGAAGCATCCAGGGGGAATTTGGGGAATCTTCCAGGTAAATAAAAAATATTAAAATGTATTGAAATACACTGGAGTCGCTTTTTACGCGGGTGATACGTCCCGCGTAAAAAAAAAACCGCGTAAATTCCGGAATCCGCGTAAAAAAAACCGCGTAAATTCCGAAATCCGCGTACAAAAAAACCGCGTAAAAAAAGACCGTGTAAGAAAAAACCGCGTAAAAAGCGATATACCACGTCAATTCTAAAATCCGCGTAAAAAAAAACCAAAATCCGCGTAAAAAACCGCGTAAAAAAAAACCGTGAAAAAAAAACCGCGTAAAAAGCGACTCCAGTGTATGTGTTATGCAGATGTTTTAACCCTGTCCTTTGGTTAAGTGAAGGTTAGGGCGCGTTATGCCAGGTTAGTCGAGACAAATTTCATGTGGGAGTAAGTGATGAACATTGTTATGTGCAATTCACTTTGAAAGGTATGTTTCATATTTCATCACATGTGGTTCCAAAGAGCCTAAACGATATGTGGCGCTTGCGAAGATCACTTGAAGATACGATATGAAGGAACATTGATACTAATGGTATAAAACACAAGTAAATTCTTCCAGAAATATGTTAAGATAACATATTGCAAAATGTGTTAATTTTCAGTGAATAAATGTAATGTTGCATTGAAATACTTTGAATAGTGTTAAATTTAAATGTTCCCTTATTTCACAGCCGTTTGAACTATTCTAAACGGCCATCCCGTAGTGGTTATATCACATCATTGCTAATAATGTAGGGTTACGGTATGTAATGTGGGTCTAGTCCTTTCATTCGGCCTATCACGCAAATAAATAATTAATTAAGGAATATTACACAAAAAATTAGGAAAATATTGATCACTGATGATTGATAAATGTGTACCACACACAAATCAATTTATATCACAACATTTCAATACATTTTCAGCTCTCGTAAGTAATAAAACTGGTTGAGAATATCACTCTGTTCGGAGTTTTTAGCCGCCATGACTTCTAAGGTTAAGATGGGAAGGTTGACTGACGATCATCAAATGGCCTGATTATGGCATTTATTGAATGGAATTACCTGATAATACACACTAGACGTAAAACTCACAGTTACTGTTTGAATATTTTATGTTTATTTTAATTGTTTAACAACGTTTTCACAAGTAAATCATGGACCCAACTTTAGGGACACATTTCTTTTCTATGTTCCTAACTTTGGCCCATGAAATTCATTTGACAGCATATAGCAATAAGAGTAACGTCAACAATGTGGTTTGCATTTGGATGATAAGGAACGAACAGGAAGGGAGATTTTTTCTGCCAAATCTGTATAATGAACATCACAATGTTTTGATTTAGATATTCTGCGGTCGAAAGACGATAAGCGAAATTTTTAATTTTTAATTTTTAACTTGAGTGATTTAATGTAGTTTTCGTAAAATTTTCTCTAAGAAATGTTTTGAGGAATGAAGAGTATTAAGTTAACAGTGATAGTGATAAAAAAAAATACATAAGAAAACGTTACCAAGAGCGTTTTTTTTGAGAATCAAAGAGGATAGGACGAAGTTGCATCCATAAATAGACCCAATTTGGGGACAATAGACCGATATTACATACATTTCCCTGGTGAGTTTTTGTCTTAAAAAAAGTAAGTTTTTCAACTTTTTGCGGTTCCTGATAGCAAACGACATGATAAGCATATCTAAGCATACCATTTAGCAGTAGAATATCGTTTGCAGGTAAATTAATTGATGAGTTATGATTAAAAACGTAATCTATGGCTGCATATTAGACCGAGGTTAGGGACGTATACCCTATATATCTATATCTTTTCCGGTACCATGGAGTCGACAAAGTAAAAGTATAAGGAGAGCCGCAAAATGAAGCACATGTGATACGAAAATGGAATGATGCTCGTACTACGGTTTTATAAGACGCAACTAGGATCTCAAGAATATCATACTAAAAATGTGGACGTCAATATATCATGGATCACATCAGAAATGATATGGGAGACTTTCAGGAGCTAGCAGTGATGCAGAGAAGGACAACGAGCTAACAAATAGACACGACAATTAGACAAAAGAGTGAAGAAACAAACATTGCTTATATGTATTAAATACACGCCAGAATAAAAACAAAGTTTTTTTTTATTCTGGTAGTGTGAATCCATTACATGTATGCAATTGATATATCGATGTGTTCATGCGGGGGTTATTGTATATTAAGGCGACCTCAGAATATACGTGTATGAACAGGCATTCTTGGAATGGGTTGTTGGATGTACAGTAGAGCTATCACCTTCCATCGCCAGGGCTAAAGCTGTTTGCATCTATGTATAAAAATAGGTGCAAACAATTTTCTACCATTCACCAGTGATAAATGGATTGTAGACCGAAATCCAGTAGTAGCACACCCCAAGAAAGATTTCAGTTTGGGAAGACCAAATGGATGGAGGTCAGGAAGAGGATCAATGAACTCCATGACTTCGTCAAGGATAAGAGCAACGTCCACAAGGCAAAAAAGGAAATGGTGACGGGCATAAAATCCGCCATGACTGCTGCCGAACGTGAACAGGATGCGCTAAGGACGACATCCGTGACTGCCGAAAGTTGCCGAGGCCAAGGGTAAAGCAGCAGCTGAAACACAGGATACGCCGAAGAGACCTCGACCGAGCGTCGGAGGAGAGGAAAAGGGAAACGCCAGAGGAAGAGGAGTTGAAAAAATTCAAGAACGACAAGGAAGACAACAAGGAGGAAGGATGGCGTACCGTCGAGAAGTCGAAGGAGAAGTGGAAAAAACGGAAGGAAAAAGAAGTGAAGAAGAACAGAAGAAGGAGAAACCCAGGCTTCGTAAGGGCGATGCTCTGATCGTTGAAGCAAACGACAAACGTCGCTTCAAGTGCATGGGTTTCGGTCACCAGGTCATACGACGGGAGAGTTCAAATGCCTAGCATACAAAAAGGCGATGACAGGCCAACAGTAATAAATCTCAATTATTGCGACATTGCTCAGCAACTGTTGTGGCAGTCAACAACAGAAACAAAGCAAAGTGCGACGTTGCAATCATTGCGGAACCGTATCGAGCCCCTCCCGATAACGGTAACTGGGTGGCGGATAGAGCTGGGATGGCTCCATTCAAGAAATGGTTGCGAGCTCATACGAAGGTTTCGTGATGTCCAATAAAGGCACCAGCAGCACTTTTCGCAGAGATGGCCAGGAATCCATTATTGACGTTACTTTCTGCAGTCCGTCGCTAGTGGCAAACATGGATTGGAGAGTGTGCGAAGGATATACCCATAGCGACCATCAGGCGTACGATATGGCATCGGCCAACGGAATACTGTGACAGTACAGAGGACGAGAACTTGTGACCGGAAGTGGAAGACGAAAGCTTTCGACAAGGATCTTTTCGTTGAGGCACTTCGTATGGACAGGAATTCGGCAGACAGAAACGTTAGTGAGAGCATGTGACACGACCATGCCGAGGAAACTGGAGCCAAATAACAGACGGCGTCCAGTCTACTGGTGGAACGTGGCACTTAGCACTCTCCGCGCTAGTTGTCTCAGAGCTAGAAGACGTGTTCAGAGAGCAAGAACGAAAGCAGACAGAGCGGAACGAAGAGGAGTGTATCGAGCGGCCAAGGCCGCACTTAAACTCAAACTGTTTTAAGGAGCTGTGTCGAGACGCTGATGCCAACCCCTGGAGCGACGCATACCAAGTCGAAATGGCGAAGATCAGCGGTCCAACGATGCCCGCTAAAATGTGCCTAGAGAAGCTGAAAGTCATCGTGGAAGGACTTTCCCGAAGCACGACCCAACGACCTGGCCACCTACACTGTACGGAGAAGGAGAGGGAGATAACGTCGAAGTCACCAACGAGAAACTCGTAGCAGTGGCGAAAGGATTGAAGGTGAAGTAAGCTCCCGGTCCGGATGGAATCCCCAACGTAGCGTTGAAAGCGGCGATCCAGGCATCCCCAGACATGTTCAGGATGGTGCTGCAGTTCGGATTCCGGAAAGGGAGATCTACGGTTGATGCAATTCGGACAGTGGTCGAGAGAGCTGAGAAGGCGTCCAAACAGAAGTGGAGAGGAGATCGATATTGCGCCGTGATAACGATCGACGTCAAGAATGTGTTCAACAGAACCAGCTGGCAGGCCATCGCCGAAGCGCTGCATAGAATGAGTGTCCCTGAATACCTGTGCAGGATCCTGAGGAGTTATTTCAAGAACCGGGTTCTGGTCTACTATACAGACATGGGACAGAGATCGATTAGGATCACAGCGGGAGTTCCACAAGGCTCCATCCTTGGTCCCAGCAATAGCAAGAGGCGTCTTCTGGCCTGTGTGCCGTCACCGATACTGAGGTATTCAGGTTCAGCCTGGGTTGCAGCACTGGAAACGAAGCAGAACCAAAGGAAACTGAGCAGTACGTTCCGGATCATGGCCATGCGAGTCGTGAGTGCGTACAGAACCATCTCGTCGCAAGCAGTATGCATTATCGCCGGAATGATGTTTATACGAAATTATATACAGATATCTGTATCAAAATTTTTGATATGGGGATATTGGTTGAAATGTATGGAGAAATAATATTCCTACACACTTTCGTACATAGAACTGCAAAATTTCAGCATACGTAGCTTAAACTATAAGAATCAACTTTGCTGAAGACAGCATCACGATTCAAGCTGGTATTATGGAGATATTCATGTTTGAATTTATACATGCATTTTGTTCGTATATTGCAATAACGTACAGGCAGCTTATGCAACGTATCAACGTAAGATTACCATTAAAAAAATAAAGTTCATATTTTCCACAGGCCAACATCCAGACTCGTGTAGGTGAGATAACCACTCTCTGAATGTTTCAGCTGTTTTTGACGTAATACGGAGTGGTCCTTTTGGTTTGATGTTTGTATATGGAATTTGGTTGAAATTTTCATATACAAAATTCTCATCTACATTAAAAAGCGAATATCTCAATGAAATTAATCGGATTCATAATGCAGTCTTGAGCAAAGTTGTTACTCATTGTTTGAACTAACAATTTTTAAAATCTGAATAAAATCGAGATTAAGGAAACTTTTGTATGATCGATAGAATGTAGGAGTGTCATTTTTTATGTATTTTATCAAAAATCCGCATACAAAATTCAAACTAAAAGCGCCAGCTCATCCTACAATCAAATGAGCTAAAACTTTCAGAGAATGGTTTTCTCACCTAAAGGCACAAATCTATAGGTTCTTCTTCTTCTTCTTCGCATTTCAAGCTTATTGCATATCGCATATTAGCTTATTCCGTGCTCTCAACTTAGTGTTCCAGATGCACTTCCACAGTTATTAATTGAGAGCTTTCGATGCCTGTACCATTTTTGCATTGGTATAATTGTATGGCAAGTCCAATCATACTTCTATGCCCAGGGAAGTCGAGAAATTTTCCAACCCGGAAAATTCCTAGACCGGGACCGGGAATTGAACCCAGCCACCTCCAGCATGGTCTTTCTTTGTAGCTGCGCCTTTACCGACTGAGCTAAGGGAGGCCCCAATCTAGAGGTTGGTCCGTGGAAAATTAGAACTTTTATTTTTATGGGCCAGTCTAATGCAATACATGTTCTGATTCCATCCTACGTAAGGAAAAAATCAAAGCAATGAACATCGCGTAAAAGTAGAATTTAGTGAAGGCCTAAGTGCAGTTTCGTAGCTTCATGTCTCCAGGTTTGACAGATCGTCGCTCGCAGTGGCTTATTCTGGTGTCGGTGGTCGTCGAGTTTTAAGGTTCATAGCATCAACTCGATAATAAGTGATATGAAGGAATCGGCTGCCTAAGACAATCGGTTTTGCTTACTAAGCAGAAAACCGTGGGATCAATTATTATTAAGAAGTTTAAGAATCACATTGTTTGCTCATCTTGTATTTTGTGCAACATGTTGTCGTCGTCATCGTCAGCGTCGAGTTGAAATGTTACAACAAAACTCGATCATAAAAGTGAGTCAGTGGCATGATAGCGACCGTTTTTGCTTACTGGACCATCTGATTGAGGGGAAGCTCCAGGAAAAAAAATCATGTGCGTTTTGATTTTTTCTAACAAGTTTTCTCCTGAGATTCCTGAGAAAAATTCCATGTAAAATTTTTCTTTTATCTTATCATGGAAATAGAGGGACTCTAAACAAAACCTAAAGGTCGATTTTTGCAGCTTTTAGATATCTTTTTCCATTATTTTTAGAAAAATCAAAACCTAATTTTCTTTTGGAGAAGCAAGCCAAACCTACGTGGTTTATGAACAAAATGCTTTTTTACTGCGTAGCTAATCATATTTACTGTCCTGCTCGTGTTTTTTTAGTCAGAGGAGCAGAGTACAGGCAAGCGTCTAGAATGAGCCTCCAAAAGCAGCTTATTTTATAATCTTCTTAAGGAGCTTTTTAAAAGTTTCCGGAGGCAAACCAGCCCCAGGCTGAAAGCCACCTTAATAAAGAAAACTGAACTTAACTTCTTTAAAAGCTTGTACTGTAAAATTTTCTTTTAGAACCTTAATAGCTACGCAGTAAAATAGCATTTTTCTATGGTTTAAGGAGCATTTCAGCGTTTTAATATTACAAAAACCATTTTCTTTTGTTTAAAAAGTGTTGTTGGACGAATAAGCAGCTGATATTAGAAGATGATCTAAAAATAAAACCAACCAAGCTAACATTCGATTGAAATATTGTTGCTTCCGTTTAAATGAACGAGAATGCTGACATTCGTGCTAATTGTTGATGATATTCGCCCCACTACTACTAATCCCGCATGGAAATACGCGCATGTCGACATTGGCATAAGAAATGGAGTGCCTAAGGTGCCTGATCCCATCCAAAATGGCTTAGGCTCCCTTCAGATTTATTGAATATTTATATAATTTAATTTGACGGTATTAGAATCACAACAAAAAACCCAGAGGAGGCCTGGATCCTTCTGGAGAGGGCCAGGCACCCTAAGCACCCACATTACCTACGCCAATGTTTGTCTATCGACAGGTATTAAGTACCCATTCGAGTGAATCTTTCAATGCAAATACAAACTTCCATCTGATAAAAACTTCCCACAGTTCGGGAATTAGCATATGCTTCGGAATCGTTGTATCAATGTTATCTATACCGTGGTCGATACCTGGGACGGGACTTGACAATCGAACTTATCACTTTTCTTGATGTGTTTGATAAATGCCCTTCGAAAATTTGAACGTGGTGTTTGACGAAGTTGATCAATGATGCCCGGTTTGCATTATGTTTTTTTTTCTATTTCATTTTGGAATTGATTCGGAGTTTCAACAAAATAAAAACAAACGTAATCAAACAACAAACAACCGTATTTTCCTTTCGCAAAAATAAACATCTTACAACGCTTTTCACGTAATGGCGCCTGTGCTGTAGTAGTAAACGTGGCTGCCTCTCACTCCAAGGTTCAATCGCAGTTGGCGCCGTTGGATTTTCCTGAGGCAAAAAGTCTCTGATCACGTTAGGAGAGGCAGTAAACCCGTTGGTGCCCGGTCCATGAGCTGATGGGTCTATATGTAGGGTTCAAGTGTGGGAGCTGCCTTCCTCGCATCTGCAGCATTCAAGGGCGTAGCCAGGTTTCGAGCTAGGGAGGGGCGAAAAAAAATTTACTATGGAAAATTTGACCGAATGCCATTTCACCGAACGCCATTTCACCGAAAGCCTTTGTGTTGCTGAGTTTAGAGGAGGGCTGTTAAACCCCCCCCCCCCTCTGGCTATGCCTATGGTAGCATTGGTAATCAGTACGGAAAACAAGATCGACGGAAAACAAATCAAGGGAACAAATCGATTTTTACGTCAACTTTGATTCCGACATCACTGCCATTCAGATTGCGATCCCTTTGTTCTTATTATTGCAAGATTGCAACTGTCAAATCTACGAATAAGAAACACCTTTTTTTTTTCTTTATTGCAAAACTGTCGCAAAGCTGCCGGAAATGGTTTGATCTATTTTTTCTAGCTAAGAAATAAGCGGAAACAATCATTTCGATTTATGTTGCGATTTTTTTTTTCTAGAGCGTTTAAAAAAGTGTACATACTCTATTTGACTCTTGGATGCTACTCACTGATCTATTGTGAAACTGATCCGCTATCTCTGAAACGCCATCCACGGTGTCTCTGCCCGAGTAGCACACTTCCGTTAATAAAAGTTGCAGCAACTATTTTATGACTGAAATAAGTCGTAAAGAAGTTTCTACAATCGATAAATGACAAGCGTGCTACTAGGGTGGTAGGATAACATTATTATAAAAAAATCAATATAACTGAAACACCTATTCTTAGTGCCCCTCTTTCGTTTCAGTCTAGTATCAAAATATTCTATCGGTGGTGATTTTTCCACACATTTTTGGGATTGAAAAGTCGAGAGAGTTAATATTGGACGTGATTTACACTGAAAAATACGAAACAAATAAAAATTGTTCTAGACTCCGTGATATAACATTTTCATACTAGTCTCATATGAAAGGGGTGACTCTAAGCTTAAACAAGGTTTTCTTCCAGAGTCACTATGCATCAGCATACAAAATGGTAATATTTACCAGAACCTTTTATATGCGTGCTATATTTATTGGATAAAGAGCTTGCAAATTAGTGTACAATTTCCTGCATATGTTGTGTCCTTGTGCCAATATATCAAACAATTATTCCATAAATTTTAACATTGACTATCACTACAACGTTTTCGAATAAAAACTAATTAGCGGCACCGGTGGTGTAGTGGTAAGCGTGATTGCCTCTCACCCCAAAAGGCCTGGGTTCAATCTCAGTTGATGGGTCGATAGGAAGGGTCCAGGTGTGAAAGCTGGCTTCCTGGCGTCGGTATAGCATTCATAAATATAAAAGATGAGACGTAAACAAACATGTCATGTAATATTAATTGCTCCGAGACTGAAAAGTTCGTTGCTCGACGAAAAGTACGTTTGAATAAGCTATATTTCGCGTCTGTCATTACTCAAATTTATGACAAAATATACGCTCGTATATGTTACTCTCAGAGCACCTAAATTTACATGATTTTTTTCTAAGAGTCTTGGTACTCAGTACGGAAAATAAAATCGAAAACAAATCAAGGAAAAAAACTACACACTTAGAAATAACTAATTTTACACGCGACGGAATCCATCTTTGACATAAAAGATGAGACATAAACAAACATGTCATGTAATATTAAGTGCTCCGAGACTGAAAAGTTCGTTGCTCGACGAAAAGTACGTTTGATTAAGCTATATTTCACGTCTGCTATGACTCAAATTTGTGTCCAAATTGACGCTCGTATATGTCACTCTCAGAGCACCTAAATTTACATGAATTTTTCTAAGTGTGTAATTGAACGAGATTATCAACTTGCATGAACATAAAAATGAAACCATTGAACCATGGAAAATGGGAAAAGCATTTGTCCGATGCTTAACTGTAGCTTCCACTGCTTTCACTAAAAAGCGACGGCTCTTGCATGTGGCAAAGATCTAAATTGTGTTTCCGCTATGATAGATACGCACAGCAAAAAATAAGGAATTTTACATGACATGTAAATCAAAACCATTTTAAAATTACATGGCTTTAAAATATGTTTTAATTTAATTTTACAATAAAAATCATGGACATAATTAAAACATGATAGAACTCATAAAATTACACGTTTATTCGATTAATTTTCTCTTGCAGTGTAATATCACCACGTGATGTAAAAACTTATCGAACAACATCGGATTTTCAACGATAAAACCTACAAATTTACATGCTCGTGTAAATTTATATCAACAAACATTGAGAAAGCTAATATGGCGGACGGACCGATTATTCAATCAGTTTTCTCTCCGCTCGGTTTGTTTTGTTTTGTGCGCTCAGTTTTTTTTTTTTTTTTGCGCGTCCACAAATAGAAAATGGATGACAGACAAAATATTGATTAAAGCGACTCCACTTTTACTTCGTGCAGAAAATCAAAAATTTGATGTATAGAAAAATAGAAAAACATTCAAATATGCGCTCGTTGTTCCTTTATTCCACGTGGGTGAAAATTCCGCGTACTTGACAATCAGTTCGATTTTATGCAAATTCGTTCAAAAAGCCAAATGCGTGTAATTCTAAATGTCCTGTAGAATTACAAAGTGAGCCCATCTAAAGTCATTCAAGTAAAATTCAAGTGACGTTTAATTTTACATGCATGTAAATTTCAAGTCGTGTAAATTTAAAAACCAATTTAATATTACATGAATATGCATGCTCGTTTTATGTGCATAAAATTCGTGTAAAATTACAAAATAATTTTAACTGTGCGCACTTAGCAATAACTAATTTTACACGTGACGGAATCCATCTGAGACTGTAAGTACGGTTGATTGAGCTGAATTTCGCGTCTGCTATTACTGAATTGTATGTCAAAATTGACGCTCGTGTCAGTCTCAGAGCACCTAAATTTACCAGAATTTTTCTAAGTGTGTAGCCAAAGATATGTTGAAGCGCAAAACGGTAAAACCATGCTGTATCCTTCCTGTTTGAACAGATTAAGTTTTCCTGAGTTTTTTTTTTCTACTACAAATGAAAATCCATCTGGTTGCGTCCATCAGTTGCATTTTCTTTATGCTATCAGATCCACTTATACGGCATTCAACCGTTTCGAATTCAAAGTAAATGCTAGTCCTTGCACTGACTGGTGTCGTTCTTTGCAGCGGACATGTACTGCACTGTACCATAAGTACCCACCAGTAACGTACGGTTTTCTTCATGTGTGATTACTGGCAAGGAACATATATTCATAGATGAATGAGCACACCAGTAATGGACCGAGATTTTACCCAGTTCTTTTTCGATTGTAATTTCCTTTCTCCCTCCGCAGATTAACAGTACTTTCAACTCAATATAGCATCCACTTCTCCTAGCCCGAAGAACGTCATTCGTTGGATGGGATGCTAGGCAAAAGCATCCAATACCATCAGCCATCATCCAAGTGGAACGTAGATATTATCGTTATTTAAATACCGTGATCCGGCAACGGGAAAAGCCACCCAGATTTAAATTTAATTTAAATCTGTCTTCCCTCTCAAATGATATGATCATACATGTAGCTCTGGAGCAGATACCATTCCCATTCTGGTAACTACGAATAGTAATGTGACACTCAACCAGCATCCTCTTAGGTAGAAGAACTGCACGGTACACTAGCTATAAGTATACAGCATGAGCTGTAGGTTTTCTGGATGAGAGTTAAAATATCAAAAATTTTGACTGCTGGTTGTCAAATATTTAAAACTTATCGATGTAGTTTATGAAATTATAAATTATATGTCAATTATGGTATGCAAATATGTTGAAAACAGGTCACCACCATGCAAGGACCAAATACGAAATAGTAGTAATAATCCTTTACACGGTTTTTTGAGAGAAAACATTATTATAAAAAAAATAAGTAACGCTAAAACACCCACCAAACGAAAAGTGAGCTGCTCCTTTTTCATGTGATGATAGCGTTGAAATTTTTTATCTATTTAGAGCATTTTCTATGATTATTATTTCAAATATTTTAGTGTAAATCATATTCAAACACTATTTTATGCAAGCTTCTAAAGGCTCATTTCACAAAAAATACGATTATTCGGATTTATGATATTATTAGATATTATGCCGCGGATACACTTGGATGAAAAACTATAAGCATGATCATTATTTGTATTATAATTATGAGCACTACTATACAAAAACTATACAAGAGTGACCATGGATGTGCTCATAATTTATTATACAAATAATGGTCATGTTCATAGTTTGTCATACAAGTGTATCCACGGCATTACTATGATAATTTATATTTTTAAATATGGAAACTAACACGTTTGTCAAATGTCTACTACAAACAAAGCTTACGTTTTGCGTTTGAAATTTGAATCGAGCTTACTATCTCTAAATATCCATGAGGGTATGGGAGTTTCTCGTTGCACCTCAACAATGCTCTTAGTGAGCATGATTGACCGCCCACGGTTGCTACTCTGTTATTGCCAGACCAGCTGTAATTGGGTTCTTTAATTTTGAAAAATGTAACGTTTTTTATACATCATCTGAAAGAGCTTCGTTTTCTGAGTACAGCGATATTTTTTTCGAACACACACACTTTCATCTCGATTTTTAAATCAAGATTTAAAGCAAAATAATAACTTCACTGTTTGACACTAAACTAACAAACTAACAGCTCGCTCCCATACAAAGTGACACAGAGGGGCGCTTATAAGGTGATTTTTGCAAATGTAATCGTGCTTATTTAAAATAGTTCCAGTGTACCAAAATTGATGAAATTTTGGGTTTGGGTTCCATTTTTAATGCAGATTACGATTATGCATCTACCTCAATACGCTTAAAGAACCCAATTACACTAGCAATCATCCTCAATGTGTAAAAACTGGTGATCTAAAACTAGGCAATACCAGCGCCGGCCGCGCCCAAACACAGTTCAAGAAAGGAAGGGTAGGAATGTGTTGACGTGACACTCGCTTTGATGGAAGCCGAGAACACCTCTGCACTTCCACGAGGAATCACTAGGATATTGGGTAATAGGGTTGGGTCTGCAGAAGGGTTCGTTTTGGTAAACGATAAGCTGAATTGATGTCCTAACAATTATATAACGCGAAGTAGCTTGGGATTGAACCCACGGTCTTCTGCTCAGTAAGCAAAAACGTTTGCCACTAGGCAGACGAGCTCCTTTTTAATCATCGACTTGCTGTTATTACCATGTAGTCATGTTAACAAATAAAACGATTGACGAATCTTGAATGTGGATGGGCTTGAGATTAGACTCATGATGTTCTGCTCAGTAAGCAAAACCGGTTGTTCTAAGGCCACCGAGCCCCTCATATCACACTAAAGCGTTACTCAAGTTTTTATAACTATTCAAACCCGGCACCGACGACAACGAAAAGTTTTACAAAATACACGATAAACAAGCGATTTTACCATACATTTTCAATATGAACCGCGTTTTTCTGCTCAGTAAGCAAGCCACTGCAACCGACGATCTTTGAAATCCTTAAACTAAAAGCTACGAAAGAGGCCTTCATTAAGATCCTCTTTCACGCGACGTTAAATGTTTCGATTTTCTCTTTACGCATGGTTCAGGCAATCATAACAAGCTATGACCGATGTGACGATTGTTTAAAACCTGGTTAAACAAGCTATTCAAATGAAATTACGTTCTCGAATTTCACTTGGCATGTAATGAACAATGTGAATGGTTAATTTTAAATATACTAACGGTACTGCCTACGACTACGACGGCGATTACGACAGCGACTACGACGGCGCCTACGACGGCGCCTACGACAACGACAACAGCGAATTCGATCTTACCATTTGTCTAGGATAAACACCTTTGCTCGGCTGCCGGCACCTCCACTGGTTCTTCATGTCCGCTATCTGTCACTGCACTATCGGCAAAAATGGGTCCAAAATTACCCAAAATTCAATATCTCAACAGCACGCTGAATTCCAGCCATGACTAACAACTTTTCCGAAGGAAAAACGTCCGGGGAATCGATTGCACGTGGTCTCATAGACCGGAGAGCCTTGTAGGTATGTGTTTTGGACCATTTTACCCCATTTTCCCCTACTTTTTGGAGGAAATGTTTTTTCGCAGCTCTGTTTTTCGTAAAACATAAGCACTTTATGCATGGTTTTAGAATACTATGTCTTTAAACAACAGTTCATGAGATATTAGGGGAATACGGGGTACACTTTATAGGGTAGTAAGAGGTAAAAGTGAAAATACAATCAATGTTTTTTTTTAAACAAAATCCGTTTTTTTTTTAATATCATATTTTTTTCTTAAAAATACTTTTAATTAACTTTCATTTGGTATTTTGAGTTCCATCATCGACCAAACAGTTCAAAAGTTATAATTTTTTGAAAAAAACCGAAAAAAAAAATTTTTTTTTACCGCTCTAATATATAAATAGTCACCCTCAAAATAAAAAATACGGGTCTAAAATGTTGCGATAAGGAACAAAACTACAAATTTTTACAAAATTCTGAGAACCACTATATCGTTTTGCTGTATGCAGACAAAAAAAGTGAAAACTCATTTTTTAAACAGATAGCAGTAAATTAAAACTTATTTAACCCCAATTAACCTTAAAATTTCGAAAAAAAAATTTCATTATTGCAGGCAACCTTTGGGGTCATTCAAACAATCGCAACATTCAACATTTTTATGAATTAAAATAAATTTAGCGAGGGTTCACTTTTACCCCTTACTCCCCTATAAAGTGTACCCCGTATTCCCCTAATATCTCATGAGCTGTTGTTAAAGACATAGTATTCTAAAACCATGTATAAAGTGCTTACGTTTTACGAAAAATAGAGCTGTGAAAAAACATTTCCTCCAAAAAGTAGGGGGAAATGGGGTAAAATGGTCCAAAACACATACCTACAAGGTTCTCCGGTCTATGGAAACACGTGCAATCGATTTCCCGGACGATTTCCCTTCGGAAAAGTCGCTTTTCATGGCTGGAATTCAGCGTGCTGTTGAGATATTGAATTTTGGGTAATTTTGGACCCATTTTTGCCCATAGTGCACTGTTTGGAAAATGTCTAATAGCAATTACCTTTGTTGTAATACTTCCTGTATTGCCATGGTCATCTGAGAGGAGGGTTGCATCTAGTGCTTTCCCCAGGAACCGTTCACGGCCGCCAGCTACTGCCCGTCCAGTCTTGGGCGTATCCAGCGAGGCAACCTTCAGATTACTTACAATCTCCGACACTCAATGCAAATCGCAAGCACACTTACGCTAGTTACAAAAAAAAACACACCCGTGCAAAGAAACGGATCAAATAAACGTCACTCTCGCGAAAGCACACCCGTCGTCGTCGAACGGCAAAAAAAAAGAATCAGTGGGCAATTTTGTGAAACGGATTTCCAAAATCAACCGGGAATGCACGAATTTCACCACACCCAACTACGAAACACGTTCAGAAGCACTTTTGTAACACTTTCGTTCGAAAACAATTTTTTTTTTTTCAAAAATAGTTGCGAGTGAACCAACATTATCACCGCGTAAATAAACTAAAATTAAAATTATCGCTCGCGATGCCACAAATTTCTGGACAGGAAGAAAAAATCAAACAACGCAGATAGCGTCAAATCTTCTGTTACCACCTCAACAATGCTCTTAGTGTGCTATTAACTGTCAACGGCAGCAGCTGTGTTTACAGTGTGGATCATGCGATAGTCTGTTTATTCGATAGCACCTTTGTTGTGGTGCTTGTTCATTGTCTGCAGCTTGTTCGCTTTTGTCGTTGCAGTTGGAAGTAAACAACCGGAGACGTCCGTGAAAATAACGTTCACGATCAAATTCAGCATTGCAAAAGAAAGTGCGAAACCGACTATTGGTGCAATTGCCAATTTCATGAAAGCACTAGATGCGGTGATGCGGATTCTGTTCAGATAGTAGCTACTTGCCGAATTGCTCAGGAGAAAACCACTTCTAGTGGTGGTGCTGGAGAAATACGGTAATGTGAAACGTGTCATTCGGGAGAAATTCCCTGCGGACATGGACCTTGACATGTACACAGGTGTCTTCAATAGATAAGGCAATATATTCAATCAAGAGAGCAAAAAAATGTGTTTCTTTTAAAAATTTATTGGCATCGAAAGCGGAAGGACTGGAACAACGGAACGAAGATCAGAGCAGTTGTAGTACGTATTGGTTAAGTTATAAATGGATCAACCAATGCATGGATAATAAAAAACACAGAAGAAACAACCGATGCTCAGAAACAGCAGCCACTAATTTACAAGCATCGAAATGACACGTATTGCTTTTACAAATTTTGAATGGGTTAAAGTAAGCTGTTAGTTGTAATCTCACCACTACTGACAGCATGGCGTCAAAAGTTATTCAATAGAAAATATAAATAGAGATTTGAACCTTTTTTCAAAAACATCAATTTTAGAAGCAAACACAGAAAAAGATACTTGGTAAGCCAGTTCAGTAAAAAATATAAGCTACCACTTGTTCATAATATTTATTTCATTAAAGGTTCTAACTTCGAAAATATAAAAAAAAAAATCGGTAGTGGTACCGGTAGTGTAGTAGTAAGCGTGATTACCTCTCACCCCAGCAGGCCTGGGTTCAATCCCAGTCGGCGCCGCCGGGATATTCTGAGGCATAACCTCTCTACCCTTAAAAAAATCAAATAAAATTACAATGATTTCCATTGTCCTTGTAACCATGATATTTACTGTCAAAACATTGGACATTTTTTTCCATTACCATAAAATCACAACAAAATTCATGGTTCACAACAATGAAAATCATGGTATTTGACAAATTTACAGTAAAAAAGGGGGGTTGTTAAGCATCTTAACAATATAAAAAAGTGATTTTTTCAAACAAATTTGATCTCATCACACTAATTTTCGTTGTTTGAGCATTGTATCGTTAAAAATCGAAATCTATTTTTTCTTCCGTACAATAATTTAACAATAAATTTTAATGTACTCAAAATTCAACAATAAAAATCATTGTAATTTCGTTGTTTTATTATAATTATTTTTTTTCGGGTAATCACGGAGGGAAGCAAGGCCGTTGGTCTCCAGTTCATGAGTTTATGCTCCCTGGCGTTGCACACTGGGGCAGATCAGTGATTTTCTCGGAAAAAATTAATAACTTTTGAACAAAGCATCCAATCAGAATACTGTCTTCGGTAAAGTTGTTTGTATTAGTTAAGCGCTTTTTTTGAATAAATTAATTAGTTCGCAACTTGGTCGTAGAGATGGCGCGCGAATCTAACTTTTGAATAAAGCATCCTAGACGTATGGTGTTTTCAACAAAGTTTTTTATCTATTAAAATGAAGGAAAGTTGCAGAAGACATAAAACTTCCATAACCTTTAGTTTCGGAGATATAGGGTGTATTGAAAAATATGATGCCAAAATTCTTATTTGTAATGTTTTTGTATATTTTCATATGTTTGCTCTGGTTTCTGCATTTATTCCAACGAAAACAAACTAGGTGCGAATTTTCATTGAACTATTTGTGGAATTTATAGTGGTTTTAGTGAAATATTCTCGAAAAACATTATATTTTGCCTCTATTTTAGGTGGGTGGGATTCTCGAAAGGGCAGCTAAGGGCAGCTGGACTTTGTCTCTTTTGCTAGCTCATGTCATTGTCTAACATATACCAGAAAACTGCAGACATGATATTCGATGATTTTTTTAAATTTCACTTTAGGTATACCGATATAAACATCCTTTACATTGAAATGAACTGTTTCACATAATGAAAAACATTATATAAATTTTTGACATGTCACCATTTTTAAATACTGTGCTGAATTTTGAGATTGTTTACTTATTATGAGCTGCCAGCGAACCAGGGGCCTGGCTGGCGGCCATGTTTTTGGTACTATCATCTGCTTTTGACTCTCTGCTTACTACACGATTATCCGTCCCTTTCCACCATGTATACGTAATCAGCTGCATTACCCAGGTAAAGTTGTATATGTGACATCATCGTACAAGCTGTGTGCTGCCGTGCCAACGTGATCGTGTACAACGTACAATTATCGATTACTTTTTCGAAGAGACGTATCAGCTTTTGTAAACAATGCATTTGATCGTCGGTTTGGTGTAACTGGTAGCTCATTCACGCATACTAACACCACTATCATGCAGGAGAAACTTTCCCCTATCTGATGGTAGTGTTAATATACGTGAGCGAGCTACCAGTTGCGCCAAACCGACGATCAAATGCATTGTTTACAAAGCTGATACATCTCTTCGAAAAAGTAATCGAGAATTATTAATGTGCGTCAATGTTTCAGTAGTTGGTATCCATAAGAGTAAATTTTTTTCTCGTCTCAGTTCAGCAATCAATTTCCGGTGTTGAGCAATAATCCACAAAGTTGCTATAATGGATTCACCTTCAATGTAAATTTTCAACAGTTGTTTATTCTATGCCATATGCTCAACATGCATTTCGTTTAGTGGTGTCTCAAAATTAATTTTAGTAAAGATAATAGATCACACAAGCACATCAAACTATTTTTACAACCAGATCCATTAATTACAAGTCTGCGAAAAAGACCGAAGAAAAATTCAGCCCAATTAATAAAAAAAAAATAGCGAGGTATTGACATTATTACAAGCATAACAAATAGTGACAATTAAGGATAACTGATTTCTAAATACTTCAACTTAAGTGATAGTTTAATCTTTAAACCATTACTGCTTCTGCAATTTAAAAAGTTTAACGAATAAAGATTATACATAACTGACAGGTTTCCTTATTAGTAGAGATACTTGTAACGGTTTACAAAAGGTGAAATTAAAAAAAATCATCGAATATCATGTCTTCAGTTTTCTGGTATATTTTAGACAATGACATGTGCTAGCAAAAGAGACAAAGTCCAGCTGCCCTTAGCTGCCCCTACGAGAATCCCACTTACCTAAAATAGAGGCAAAATATAATGTTTTTCGAGAATATTTCCCTAAAACCACTATAAATTCCACAAATAGTGCAATGAAAATTTGCACCTAGTTTGTTTTCGTTGGAATAAATGCAGAAACCAGAGCAAACATATGAAAATATACAAAAAAAAATACAAATAAGAATTTTGGCATCATATTTTTTAATACACCCTATATCTCCGAAACTAAAGGTTATGGAAGTTTTATGCCTTCTGCAACTTTCCTTTATTTTAATAGATAAAAAACTTTGTTGAAAACACCATTCGTCTAGGATGCTTTATTCAAAAGTTAGATTCGCGCGCCATCTCTACGACCAAGTTGCGAACCAATTAATTTATTCAAAAGAAGCGCTTAACTAATACAAACAACTTTACCGAAGACAGTATTCTGATTGGATGCTTTGTTCAAAAGTTATTAATTTTTTCCGAGAAAATCACTGATCTGCCCCAGTGTGCGTTGGTAGCATTGGTGCTCAGTACGGAAAAGAATATGGACGGAAAACAAATCAAGGAAAAAAATCGGGTTCCTGCATACAAAATAGATAAATAGCGACATCTGTTGCGAAAATCATTCAAGGTTAATCTATTGTATATCATACGGAGAAACAGCAGATAGTGTAAGAAGAGAAGGCCAAGCGAGTGGCACTGATAAGCCAGGCCGTCTTAACTACTTTTGGGGCTCTTCGTTTATTGGGGTGCCCTTATGATTTGAATATTGGCTGAAAGTCTCCTTAATAAAGATAACTAACTAACTAACTGATATCAATTTTATAATTCTAGCACACATTAATTAAAAATAGGTACCGTAAAACGGGGTGAAGTTGTTCATTGAGGTGGAGTTAATCACTACACCGGCCAATTTTGTTTTTCAAAAATTCTTTGTCATGATATTGTTATAAGATAATTTGTTTTGTATTTCATTAGGTAGTTTGAGATAGTATATTTGAAACGTTTCCCCGATGCATTTTACGAAATGATGCATTTTACCACCCTAAATTTACAATGTTCCGCATGTTATAAAATATGGTACTTTTAGTTGTTCCCAAACATCCTATCAGCATCAATATTTATTCTGGTGCTGTGATTGGTGAAATAACTTATTTGACTTAATTTTAGGGCGCTGAATCTGAAAACTGTATCCAGATTTCGAATCAAAAACATGATTATACACTGGAGTCGCTTTTTACGCGGAGGATACGTGCCGCGTAAAAAAAACCACGAAAATTCTGAAATCCGCGTAAAAAAACCGCGTAAACTCCGAAATCCGCGTAAAAAAAACGTGTAAAAAAACCGCGTGAAAATCGACTCCAGTGTATAACAATAAACCGCGTAGATTCTGAAATCCGCGTAAAAAAACCGCGTAAATTCCGAAATCCGCGTAATGTGTATCTAGAACACTAGGTTAAGAGCCGGAATAAACGCTCGCAAAAGAATCGTAAAAAACCTCGAAAAAAAATAAGAAGAAGAAAAATTGTGAAATCATGGCTACAAACATAAATCAGAAACAGATATAAACTTTCCATATGAAACCCAAACGAAACTAAAATGAAAATATCAAGCAAATTATTTGTAACGATACCATTATTTTTGCTTTATTTCAGAATCTAAAAGACCAGATCTTGACCACCAATATTTGGCTGGAGCATGTAAGTATGTTCATGTTGTGATTGGTATACACAAAGAGTTCTTAAACTTTGAAGCTCATGTTCCTACTTCCTCGACGTACGTACGTATATTTCACTTATCTAGATGCAAATCGATAGGTCACACGACATGTTTTCGACCAACACCAAACAACACTACCAACTATTTTTGATACCCAGTTCCTGTTACCCTTTCCACCTGGTTACATGTTTTGTTTGCATAAAAATCAAGCCAGACATGCAGCATCCCGATGTGCCATGCAATCTCCTTTGTCCTCCGTAATTTATGTCATGTTTATGTTCGTACCCCATCCCTTCCCGGATCTTTCATCCCAGTTCAAGTGTGGACCGAGTGCGGGTGGAGCTTGCGTTCGCCTCTGTTCACAGCTGGCTTGGCCGATGAGGCCAACAAATGACCAGCAGACCACACAGCCATGCTAGTGTGTGAACATTCCAAAACCACCACCGCCACCACCCATCACTGTTGCCAACAACGGCACAACGACAACATCACACGGAAAAAGACTAGACCGCAATGTTGAAAATTTCCTCTAACGGCAGCGTGTGTGTGTGTATGTGTGTGTGTATGTGTGTGTGTATGTGTGTATACCTATGATGTGTCCCTCTGTCTTTTTTCTTCTGTGGCCTCTTTGCAGGAGTGGCAGGATCATAAATTTAAATGGGATCCTGCAGAGTACGGCGGTGTGACAGAGCTGTACGTGCCGTCCGAACACATCTGGCTACCGGATATCGTACTTTACAACAAGTGAGTATGCCCTGATGCGATAATCTAATTTCATTTAGTTCGTGTTTCTCAAGCATCAGTGTTCGTAGAAATTGGGATCTAAAGTTTAGAAGGGATTTTTTTATGTTATGCAAAGAGCGAATAAGTAGCTTTACTACACACTTAGAAATACATAATCTTACACGTAACGGAATCTATCTTTGATATAAAGGATGAGACGTAAACAAACATGTCATGTAAAATTTGGTGCTCCAAGATTGAAAAGCTCGAAATTACGTTTGATTGAGCTGAATTTCGCGTCTGGTATGACTCAATTTTATATCAAAATTTACGCTCGTATATGTCAGTCTCAGAGCACCTAAATTTACATTTATTTTTCTAAGTGTGTACGAAACTGATCTTACAGATAACTTATAATGCTACATGACGCAAATCTGCTACTATGTTAACACACGATTCAAACCTACACACTTAGAAATAACTAATTTTACACGAGACGTAATCTATGTTGCACGTAAATCATGGAACGTAAACAAACATTCCATGTAAAATTAAGTTTTCTCAAACCGAAACATAAGCAAGTTGACGAAGAGAACGTTTTATTGAATTGATTTTCTCGTTTCTTTCAACTGATTCTCATGTCAAAAGGGCCGCTTACATGTGTCGGTCTCATGACACCGAAATTTACATGACATTTTCGTAGTGTGTATTTATTCCCTGTGTTAAGAAGATAGTACTACCGCAACTATTATTTTTGATTCAAACTTATATAGCATATTTTAGTGAACAGGGTCCTGACCAACTACCAATTCCCAGACATCCGGTACATCTAAAATGTTACAAAGATAGGCAAAGTGCATTTGCAATTCTATCATAACAAAAAGGCGAACTAAGAGGTGGACGCCTGAGCTTTTCCACATTTATATCGCTGTGAAACAACAGTAAACTCTAGAAGGAATTTATATCTGTAACTGTAACCGGTTCGTTTTTGTTTGCAAACCTGGTTAAATTGTCATATTTAATTATCTTATAGATAAACATCCAACTCAAACCTTTGTAGGGGTAAGAGGTGGGACCATCATCATCACTTGTAGAACGGATTAAAACCTCGATAAAACATGCAATGTTACTTGGACTGGGTGTCCTTTACTGATTCCACTCGATCCATGTATGCACGTCACGAGCCTTGCAGTCTGTGGATAATGCGGGAAGCGTTTCCAATAGTAGTACCTTTTTCGTTGCCTAGGTCTTAAACATTCGATCCATAATTCCTTCTGTATTATTTGCAACCATTGTGTTTTTTTGGACATGCCCAATTCCGTTAACCCTCCGTTACTCGCGCTGTTGTACTTTGTACAACACACATGAGTTTTCCATTGCCATTTTGTTGCTAAGTTACCAATCGATCTGAAACCAATGAGTATTCCTAAAAAAAACTTGTTTTAAACTAAACAAGCTAAACTTTTATCACAGTTAACCCCCAAAAAATGCGGATAATAGAGAAAATGTGAATGGAAACCGCGTAAACGGTGTCCGTACTACGTGGGATTTGACTTAATTGGTTACAACATGGAAAATCTCGAGATCCTGACCAGATAGAAAGTTACTGTCCTCGGCAAAGTTATTCTAGAGACTATAACCTTTTCGCTGGTGGAGAGTAGTTCAGAATTTTCTCACTACGTAGCGCTAGAATACATGTGAAATTCTCGTATGTGATATATCTCGAGATCCTGACCAGATAGAAAGTTACTGTCTTTCACAAAGTTTTTCAGGAGGTCAAAGCCTATTGCTTGGTGCTCAATAGTTCAGAATTTGCTCACTACGCGAAGCTAGTATACATGTGAAATACTCATATAAAATATCTCGAGTTCCCAACCAGATAGAAAGGTACTGTCTTCGGCATAGTTGTTCAGGAGGTCAAGGCTTTCTCGCATATTCAATAGCTCGAGATCTTGATCAGCTACACACTAAAAAAATCTGAATTTTACTGGTGATGTAAACATCCATGCATGCAAACATTCATGCATGCAAACTTCCTTTTCACGTAAACTAGCAGCTTGCAAGAAATGTTGCAAACAAAAGTGGAAAGTTGCATACAATATATGGAATATTGCATGACATGTCTCATAAATTTACACGATTTATAATGTAAATTTGTATGATTTATGACGCTCCATTTATGTGCATCATAGTAACGGAAATTTACACTACTTTTTTTTAGCTGTGTAGAAAGTTACTGTCTTCGGCAAAGTTGTTAAGGGGTTCAAGATTTTTTGGCTGGTAAGCATTATTTAAGAATTTTCTCACCACGTGGCGTTAGTATACATGTACACTTCTCGCATATGCTATATCTCGAGATCCTGACCAAATAGAAAGTTACTGTCTTCGGCAAAGTGGTTCAGAAGGTCAAGGTATTTTGGCTGGTGAACAGTAGTTCAGAATTTTCTCACTGCGCTGCACTAGTATACACGTGCAATCCTCATATATGCTACAGCTCGAGATCCCGAATAAGCTAGAAAATTACTGTCTTCGGCAAAGTTGAGATCAAAGCATTTTTGCTGGTGAATAGTAAATAGTTCAGAATATTTTCGGTATGCGGTGCTAGTGTGCATGTAAAATATTTGTATATGCTATAGCTTAAAGTCAGGAAGTAACTGTCATCGTCAAAGTTGTACATGCGACAAAGTTCTTCCGGATGGTGAACATGCAAATATTAATTTCAAAATTTTTTCAAGTCAATTCTGAGAAAATCAATCATGATTATTCAGAGTAAATTTTGAAAAATAGTTTAACTTTGGGTGTTTTTAGAAGGTGTCCTTAAACTTATGATCGGGAGTGTACGGTTTTATAAATTTCTCCATTCAGCTGAACAAAAGTGCCTCACTCTCTGAGTTAGTCTCGATGTCCGTGCACACGTAAATACACGGATTTTTTTTTATTCTAGACCCCTCGATAAGACATTTCGAAATTAGCCTAAAATGAAAGGGAGACTCTAAACATTCATTTGGTGGAAGTTTCAGCGATATCGATCTTTTAAGATAATGTTTTCCATCTGAGATACGTGTTACCACTAATTTATCAGAGATATACAAGTGGAAGACTCACACCTTTGCCAAATACAGTAAATTTCTAGCTGTTCAGGATCTCGAGATATTATATATGCGAAGACTTCACGTATATCCTAGTGCCGCGTAGTGAGAAAATTCTGTACTGTTGACCAACGAAAAAGTTTTGATCTCCTGAACAAATTTGCCGATGACAGTTTAGCAGGTCTCGAGATATATCTAATGCGAGAATTGCACGTGTATTTAAGCGCAATGATGTGAAAAACAAATCTGTCGACCATCCAAAAGTCCTTGGCTCCCTGAACAACTTTGCCCAAGACAGTAACATTCTTATGTATTATAGCGCTACGTAGTGAGAAAATTCTGAACTACTCTCCACCAGCGAAAAGGTTATAGTCTCTAGAACAACTTTGCCGAAGACAGTAACTTTCTATCTGGTCAGGATCTCGAGATTTTCCATGTTGTAACCAATTAAGTCAAATCCAACGTAGTACGGACACCGTTTACACGGTTTCCATTCACATTTTCTCTATTATCCCCATTTTTTGGGGGTTAACTGTGATGAAAGTTTAGCTTGTTTGGTTAAAAATAAGTTTTTTAAGGTATACCCGTTGATTTCAAATCGATTGGTAGCTCGGCTGCAAAATGGCAATGCATAACTCACACTGTTGTACAAAGTACAACGCGCGAGTACTCGTGTTACAAAAGTTGGCGCGAGTAACGGAGGGTTAAGAGTCCTACGCTGGCACGAGGACGATGATCAGCCTCCCAGACAGACGCTGTTTTGAGCTGGCCTAACATGGATAACAGACGCTCGGAAAGACTGCACCGTCCGGAGAGAGGAGTCTTATCCCCCCCATTCCCTGTCAGCAAACGACCAAGGGCCTACCGGAGAAGGTTTCCCGATCTTTCCTAGGGTAACTCGTACCTCAACCGGCACCGCGGAGAGGTAGGGTTAGGACCAAGGACCACATTGGGGTCTATTTTATACCTACAGGTAGGCAATTGTTCAGCCGTTTACCAACCGTAACTGTCATTGAAAAATTTCACGCGATATTTACAAAATTATGTTTGATATTAGTACTGGAAGAAATGGCCCTCACAAACCTTCCTCAAAATCTCATTCATTTTTCGTCAATGTCGCGGAGTTTTTTTTTTTTTCCTTTGGTTTGTTTATTCCGTCGATCTTGTTTTCCGTGCTGAGCACCAATGTTACCGACGTGCCAGGAAGGCAGCTCCCACACCTGGACCCTACCTATCGACCCATCAACTCATGAACCGGGGACCAACGGCTTTACTTCCCATCCGAAGGAAGGCGTGATCAGAGATGTTATGCCTCAGAACATCCCGGCGGCGCCGACTGGGATTGAACCCAGGCCTGCTGGGGTGAGAGGTTATCACGCTTACCACTACACCACCGGTGCCGTTGATGACGCGGAGTTACAAAGTGTGTAATTTATTGCATTCTTTTAATCATTTTTGTTATCCAGACAGTTAAGGGCGTAGATGCTTGTTCACTTCAACAGCTTCATGGATTTTGCTTAATTCTTTAATTCATTTAATTTAGTTACAAATTTAGCTTATAATAAAAACTGCACATCTTTGTCCTTGATAACTTTGTCACTGACAATTGACATGATATCCATTGAAGATAATTTTTAGATCGAGTGACTGACGAAAACTGTTTTGTCATATATGTGCCGTATATGGTCGAGATAAAGGGTATCCACAGTTAAATTGCATCACTTAGAAGTACTACCTTCACAAAAAATAAGTCTCTCAACCGATTGTCATGAAATTTTCAGGGAATGTTATTATATACATAAGCTTGGTATAAGTATCTTTATTTTACTCTACTTCTTCACCAAATCCATATGCCCGAACTTTCTTCTTAATTCCACCCATAAGGTTTTGCACAACGGTTAAATCGACATTTTTCTTTTCTGCTTTCAACCATGATTTAAACATGTACTGCTCAATAGTGACAACTTAAGGATGCTCAGCATCTTTTGATCGGCCACAACTCCGATGTGTTTGGAGAAACTAGATCGAGCCAAAACATTGTAGGAACGTTGTGTGATTTGAGAAACGGAAACAGCTGTTTCTTAAGGCACTCATTCATGTAGACTTGGCCATTTACGGTTGTAGTTGTTACGGAAGCCTTGTTCAGTTTTCCGCACGAACAAATCGCATGCCAAATCATTGGAGAACTACGACACTTGCTGTTTCCTGAGGGACTCTGAAACATCGAACTTGTCTTTCGCAGTCACATAAGGGTTTCTCGAAATTTGTTTAAAGTCCGCTTTTACGTATGTTTCATCGTCCATGATCAAGGAATCAAAGATATCTCCAAATGACAAAATGACAAGCGATCAACGAACCGAATGATATCGCTATGTCAGAAGTGGAAAGTAATAATGATATAATCTTCTTCATTATTTTTCATGACAAGCAGCCCGTGCGACACAGCTCACTCAGGGCGGTAGAAGGAAACGAGCAAATTGTTGGCAAACTGCTTCACGAAGCAAAGCCGAAGATGATACACGTGTGTTAATGGGAATTTTTTTGTTATATCTTTTTTCGATTCAGATCATGCTATGTCCTCATCCGTGTATATTGCAACAAAGCAGGCAAGCAATATATCATTATCCTTCTACCACTCCGATCGAGCTGTGTTGCAGTGAGAGTTTGTCGTGGTAGTCGTAGTAAGGGTTTTGTCTGTATCTGGTTGCTTTATGTGTTTGGATTCACTGTCCATGATACAGCAGTGTGGTTTTGTCAACATTTGTATGAACAGCTTACGTGCCCGCGTTCTAGCTGTCTATTATGTCGTGCATTGGGGTTTGATACTTTCTGAACATTGAATAAACGTTGTCCAGCCCGTTCCTTCCCTACTAAACAAATACCATAAACGAACCTTAATCCCAATAGTCGTACTTTTCCATAAATGGTTTGGATGATACTCCGAACACGTCGTTAAGCAAAATAGCCATACAATTTTTATTAGGGTTGGCTTTCTACACGAAACGTTTTGTCAGGTGCGGTTTTTTCACGACATCCCAAACGTAATAATTGGATTTACGTTTGAAGGCGGGAACCACTCGCTTGTGATCTTCAACGGAGTACAGAACAATTTTTTTTCTTGCTTTCACTTGATTCCGATCGACAGTTAAACGTTCTCCGAAACGTTTTTTGACACGAGGAACAGTACATTGTTGGAATCCCAACATATTTCCGATGGCTCGATGTGAAAGATGTGGGTTGTTGAGGTGAGTGTGCAAAATTATCTCGCGCACGTGCTGTTCCTTCGATTTCATTCTAAAAACTACTAGAAATTTCACTATGAAACACACACAGTGTAAACAATACACGCTGAACCCAAATGGCAAAATGTTACAGCTTTTTTAAAGTGATGCAATTTAACTCTGGACACCCTTTATTGTAGCATTGCATATGTTTTTCATTCGTATCTTTTGCATTGAAAATTTGGTTCCGCTGTGCAAATTCAATTGAGCTTGAGTTCCAAAAAAAACGCTGTTGAAAATTATCCATTGGGTATTTTTTTTTTCTTAAAAATTTGGGTAGAAGTAGTCTAGAGTGTATTGTCTACACTGTATTTTTAAATAGTGTCAGTTTTTCGAAAGTTGGAAAAATGGCGTCACCCGAAAAGCAACGTCACGAATTGATTTTGCGCAAGCACATGGGAAATTCTCAACTATCCCATCGGGACATCGGAAAACAACTTGGAATCGTGCAGTCAACGGTGAGTCGTGTGATTAAACGTTACTACGAAACTCTGAGCATCGAACGGAAGGAGAAATGCGGTAAGAATGGACGTTCTATTAGTGATCAGGATCACAAGCGTGTCGTGAAATCGTTTTAGTGGTATCCCAATGCTTCGGTCAGGTATGTGGCAAGAAAGTTTAATCTTTCAGAGAGTCTTTCGTTCAAAGAGCCAAGGACCGGGAGGGACTGCATACGTACAAAGTGCAGAAGGCTCCAAATCGTGACGAACGGCAAAATACGGTGGGAAAGTCACGGGCCCGGAAACTCTACACCCAGATGCTGACGAAGCCTCATTGTCTCATCATTGATGATGAGACTTACGTCAAGGTGGACTTCCGGCAGCTGTTCATCACCGCCCAGCACAAATTTGATGTTCCGGAGGAAGTAAGGAAGCAGAATTTTTCAAAGTTTGCCAAGAAATACATGATTTGGCAAGCAATCTGCCCATGTGGCAAACGGAGTGCGCCGTTCGTGAGTACCGGGACTGTAAACGGGGAGATCCACCTCAAGGAGTGTCTACAGAAGCGTCTGCTTCTTCTGTTGAAGTAACACGAGGGCCCTACGTTCTTCTGGCCGGATCTAGCTTCGTGCCACTATTGAAATGTTGTCCTGGAGTGGTACGAAGCCAACGGGATCACTTTCATACCCACGGACATGAACCACCCCAACGCACCGGAACTAAGGCCCATCGAAAAATACTGGAGGTCAAATCTGAGGAAGACATGAAGAAAAAGTGTGTTTCCGTACAGAAGAAGCTGCAGCCAGACGTTGTACAGAACCTAATACATAAGTGGAGTTAAGCGTAAGGTGCGAGCGTACGGTCATGGTATTGAAGTTGAATGGAATAAATATGCCAAAAGCTTACTAATGGGTTATATTGTATTGTCTAAAAGTTTGAAAAGGATAGGATAGTAATTTTCTACAGCGTTTTTTTCGTAATGCAATTTGATGTGGGACACCCTTTATTCCATGATCTAACTAGAGAGCTTAGCGTGATACAACTCCCTAGTCTGAACATGACAGGTAACCTATAGGCTAAGTAACCAGCACTCAAACACAAACAATAATCTTAAAAATATATTCTTAAACTTCATTGCACCGCCACTCTGAAAATAGCCTGACCAATTCTACCAAAAAACGGATACTTACTTAAGTTCAATATATTTTCATAACCGAATTTAAAAAATAATTTTTCAAGCCACCATAAATTGCTGTTTTTTAACTGTCTCGGGAACACAACGGAAATTTAAGCATTACGTCCGTGCAGAGCCGTAGTTGGGAAGAAAACTTTGCCCATTTTCGCGTCCACCTCCGGTTTTGCACTAGTAATGCATTCGGCGGTATGTACTACAATACACAGTATGCTATGAATCTAGTACAGCAAGAAAGAAAGAAAGAAAAAAACTGAGAGAATTTTATACCGACCTACCGTTGTAACCTCGAAGAAACAACTCAGCACGGCAGGGTCCATCAAGCGAGAAACACATCAGGTGAGGATCCCAGCTTATTGTAATTTAATTAGGCAGCCATTTAAAAGTTTCTTTTTTCTCATCTCAAACCATTTCTGTCGCAATGGATCTCGGGTGTGAGCTTTCCGTACGTACACAATATTTCCGAAGTAATGGCATGAATTCGCCCTTAAGTTATGGACACAGAATGTCGCTTCATCGCTGATGGTATCCTTTACTGCGTCGCGAAAAAAAAAACGGCGCTCTTGAAGTAGCGTAAAGTGAAAAAATACAGTTTGAGTAAATTTAATTTCTTTCATTGTCACAAACCCGAGCAAGAGAGAGAATATTTTATTAAATTATACGCCAACACTCGCTGGAAGTCAGAAAATGGCTTGTGGAATAAGTTTCAGAGGATGACGTTACCAATAATGGGACAGACAAAAAAAAACGTCCGGTTCCAGTGCAACACCTTCCGTATCTTCCAAGTCGGCAACTTTTCTTATTAATTTATTAGTTTTAATTATATGAATTGAACATTGTTACGTTTTCTGTTATTCTTGGTTTAACACTGAGTCAACAGGAACGAATACCGATCGAAATTTTTGTTAGAAGTCCTAAATAAAGATACCATATAATCATTTTTTGCAAGCTTTCTGTGGTATTTATTAAAAAAAAAACAAAGCTGTTTAAAAAAAACTGCATGTTTTTATTTGTTACGTAAAGTGTGTTTGAATACATGTCACAGCAAAAATTTTGCGATAACTTATAACAGAAAACATTAATTAATTAATTTAGCTTTATTTAGGAGGCTTTCAGCCTTAGGCTGGTTCGCCTCCGAAACAGAAAACAGTTACAACTTGCTTGTAACACGATTATGTTATAGTAAAATTTGCATTTATTTCTCTTCGAAATATTTGTTAACAAATTGTTGAACCAAAAACTGCTTCGCCAGTTTGGTTCGGAGCCGTCGTACCTAGTGCTGATACGGTAGTGATTCCTATGATGAATCTGATGTCCCTCCAGCAATCGTCAAGAGTAGCTACGCCAAGCTGCTCTTCCATCGGCAGTGTTGCTTCCAGCTACTGCACGAATTAAAAAATATGTACAGCAGTTTTGAGTGATATTAGGCAATACAAGAAGTAGTTATTATTGATTTTGAGTAAAGTTAAAAATAAAACAGTAAAAACTGTGGGTGAAAATTTGCTATAATATTATGTAAAACATACGATTTTCAAAATGCGCGGAAACGCCAATCCAGACGAGTCCGGATGAGTTCTCACTTCTAGTATGTTCATGATAACGTGATGTTTCATTCGTCCATAGATTATATGATAGAATCTCGCAAGATTCGACTACTTTTTTAATTATTAAAAGGTACAAAATACTTAAAACCCATATATATATATATATATATATATATATATATATATATATATATATATATATATATATATAACATTACAATTTGGAGATCATTATCCATCACCTAGTTAGCATTGAACAAAAGACACTCATTTGTTGAGAAATGTTGATATTTTATTCACGTCTGTTAGGGCTATTATTAAAAAGTTGATTTTTGAAATAAAACACAGTGCTTTCCCGATTTTATCAACCTCCGATTTTGTCACCTTTTATTTCCCGATTTTGTCAGCCTGCAGATTTCACTAAATTTTTCAGTTTCTAAACATGAATTCGTAAACTTTTCGCTCTGAATGATGTTTATTATCATCATTCGCTGAAATTGGGGGCAAAATGGACATAGAGGGTAAAATTAACATTTGACGATTTTAAGTGCTTATGCATTCAAACATCCAATTCAACGCACAGGTCCTTCAACCAATGTACATTTTACCTTTTAATTCATTCACATTCATAGATTTTGAATGACTTTACCGTTTAAAAGATAAGTTGTTCATTTTACTCCCTGTTCCGCTACTAGGAATTATTAGGTTGGTTGGTTGGTTGTCTTTATTAAGGAGATTTTCAGTTAGACGCTGGTGTATCTCCGGTGGAATTATTAGTTTTGAATTGCTGTTTGCTGGAAAAAAATGTTTACACCAGAAACCTAAGATTTCTATACTATTGTAATAAAAAAACATTACTTAATTATCAACAACATTTATTCTTAGAAATTAAAAAAAAAACATCTAAAATTTAAAAAAGTGAAATTTTCTAGAAATTTCGCCATCGCAAATTCTTGAATTCGACGGAGATAAATAACATCATCAGTCTACCCATGCAGATTTTTTCTGGAACTTATGAGAATACTAGTTGGGGTGAACAGTAACCTCCTTGGGAATGAAAAATTTATTTTTTAATTTTTTTTTAATTTTATTCAATATAGTCTTACTCGAGTGATTTTCCAACTTCATGATCCCGTCCGAAAAGTAATTTTCCGGAAGGTCTGCAAAATACTCTTCCGCGGTGTTGATATTTCCTCATGTGAGCTGAAATTTGATTGGTGAGCCATCTTTTGAGTTTTGAAAAGAGATAATAGTCTGAGGGAGCCAAATCGGCGAATACGGTGGATGCGGAAGTAATTGGAGCCGTAATCATTGATTTTAGCCGTGGTTGCGATGCTCTTGTGCACCGGCGCGTTGTCTTGCAAAATCAACACAATTTCATGTATTTTTTTTAACATTGTCCCCTGTAACCGCATCGGAGGTCCTGCCGCTGCAGACTTGATCGGTAGTGGAGTTGCGGCCACCACGAAACTCTCGAAACAAATATTTGACGGTGTAATCTGACGGAGCATTAGCTTCATAATATTTATCCAACTTTTCTTTTGTTTTCATCGCCGTTTTGCCTCTCAAAAAATAATATTTTATGAGAGAACGAAAATCGTTTTTATGCATACTTAACATGATGCCTATTACGTGAACATCAATCAGCAGTCAAAACAAAACTAAAGACAGTATCGTACTGAAATTTGGCATGTCTTTCTTAATATGAACGGACTACAAGCATAGAGGTAACTTTCAGAACAGCTCTAGTACTATCTTCGGTCCCAAGCTAATCGATGCACCCCTCGAAACATAGGATAATCCACGAACCCCTCATTTTATCTGGCAAACTTTCATAGCGAATCAAAACAAACATAGTGTAGTACTAGAATTTCAACTAGAATGGGGTACGTTAATCGATTTGCTTGGGATCAATAGGCTAGTCTAGTAGTGAGCCGATTTAAAATCGTTAGTTTCCACCGGTTGTTATAAAACACCATAACCTTTTTTGCATTAGCAGCGCATTCTGGCGGTGAAGAAGGCTACTTTTCACTCTACCTACTATTTTAAGAAGGTTTAATCCTTAGCACACCACACCATTTTCACTTAACTACGTATTTTTTTAATAAAAATAAAAAAAAAACATTTGAAAATCAATCATCCCATCTATATAAAGCTGAGATTCCTTAAGGTACATTCAATCTGTACCCATACAGATTGATTCGGTATACTTAACTTTTACATGTTTGTTGGTCATCTACATTCAACGGGCACACAGTGGGAAAAAGAGTCCGAGTTCCCATAATTGAGATGGCGCTGGATTTCAAACGAGAACAGAAGCTTTCCTTATCAGAAACTTCTATTGTGTATTTTTGAGTTGATATTCATATAGAAACAATTGCCGCTGAATTTTTTGACTGGAAATCAGCATATTCTACGTGAAAAAATTAGGGAATTGAATAGTGCTGATTTCATTTAGTGCCGAGCCCGGTAAAGGGTATATTTTGCCCCATTTCACCTTATATCTGTGATTTTTATTATTCTACTCATAAAGCTACAATCGCCGCTGAATTTTTTGACTGAAAATCAGTACAGCAGGAGCTGACAAAATCGGGAGCTATAAATTATGTCAATATTTAATCCCATCCCAAATTTATTGAACATCATTTAACGTATTTCAACCATTGCCACTTTATGCAGCATATATTTAAGTGATCAAAAAAAATAAATCAATATAGAAAATGGCTGCTTGTTCTTGACCATATCTTCACCATCGCAACAAACACCTACCACCCACCCACGAATGACCTAAAATGTGACCAATTCCACGCCAAATCGGTCAGTCACCAAACTTGACTATCTTCGATCTGGATGATACTTGGCACATATTTTCAGTATGATAGACCAAGTATTTTCCGCAGTATTTTGACTCAAGGGTAATTTTTGAAAAGGGCCTATGTGTTTTTGCACACATACTTTAAAAAAAATGTAGTTCGAAAACAGTTGGTTGTAGAAAAAAAAAATACTAAGAAGGAGTTGTAGGAAACTAATAGGGCTGTATAAAAAAAATATACACGGAATTTTTTTTTTTTGTTTTTTTTACAAAAAAAAATTTAAAATAAACCTCAAAATTCAAATAAAAAAAAACATATTTTTGATTTTTTTTTTTATATTTTTTTTAATAAAAACTTGAATAGAAAACAAAAGTTTTGAAAACAACTCCAGGATGGACAAACTTTTAATAAAAAAGTTTTTCTAAGAGCAACTTTTAAGGCATTTTTGAAAATTTCATTATTTATATATAAACTTCCTAAATGTAACCGTTTTCAAGATTTTTCAAATTTACTTTCATCATAATCAATTTTTTGTAGAAAATATGCCCTTTCCGTAAGTTATACGTGATTGTCCATCAAATATGATAAGTTTTGCAAGATATGCATGTACTTACCTTCAACTTACCCTTGCACCAATAGACTATTAGAAAATTAGTTTTAAACTTATAAGATAAATAAGATAAATAAATGAAATACCCATGCGTTTTTATTTGCATCTTACATTTATTACTTTCGATCGTTTTTGTACATAAACCTTTTCGTTGGATATATTTTTATTTGATGAAATTTTGATTGGCATGTTTTTATATGTTATGAATGGTGCGTTCTTCGTCATTCGAAAATAGTTTCGCTGATATTTTATTTTCGGAAATCGGAACAATGCAGTGATATTTTCTTGTACCTGGGATCGTTTTGGCCTTTTCAAAAATGCTTTTCCATTCTGCAGTCCTTTTGTTAAATAATCTTAAAAAACTCTTCTGGTTAGCCCATGCACTTGTGATTAGATGTTCGTGTTCTACAGCCACACTTGCGTTCCATGCCATTCGTTTTAATGTGCCACCAATCGCGTCACATGGCCCCTTGCCATGCGAAGTTGCAAAAAAGTGCCATTCAACATCAATATTGTACTTCGTTTTAAATTTACAAAGACTTGCAAAATTTTTGCAATTTTTATATTGGGATGCAGCTCTATCAGGCATAAACATCGCTTTTTTTACTTGTAGTTTTGTTTGCAAAAAGGTCAGTAATTTTGAAATAATTACTTGCACCGCAATTATATCGTGTTTTAAAACTTGAGAGATTACGATCAAACTTAAATTTTTAATTATACCTGATTCTGAATAATAAATGCAAAAAGGATGAATAGTAGCTTGTTGATTATTCCAGTAACTACTTTGGGCAGTATCTTGAAGAACAAATGAATAATTTTCGAAAAAATCACAAATTATGACAACTTCTCAATTTTTAAGAGTAATTTTTCTATTTCTCAAGAAACTAGACTGCTGAGTTTTAATATAATCATGGGATACCAGTTTTTCCAACTTTTCGCAAAAATAAGGAACAAATCCATCTACTGGTTTTACAAGTTTCTCTAAACTACATCGATCAGTTGAAACCCATTGTTCAAAACATATTTCAGACATAACCTGTTCCTCGAATTTTTCTAAAAAACTTCTTTTAAAATCTGAGAGACCTGGACAACGTTCGCATTCGCGGAGATAACAATGTTTAGTTCTGGATGATGAGCTGCATAATATTTCTTCAAAATAATGGTTGAAATCTTTTTCGAATGAATATTTTCTAAGACAATGAAGCATTAAATTGATATTTTCATGGATGGTACAAGCACAAATATTGTGAGAACTTGAACTACCAAGTAATTTGCAATTCTTTGGTTTTAGTGCTGCAAATGAACTAAATCCAATGCTATTTTTATTAACTTCTTGAAATTTAATAAAAGCTTCTCGCAATGTACAAACTAAAAGTCGCTTTTGAATATGAATCTTCTTACCTTCCTTCTTCACTGAAACGTAATAGTTTAGTCCTGGCGTTGCTCTGCTTATCTGGTACCTCGTTTTTAATTTCGGGATCCAAACCGTGTCCTAACCTTTTGTTGGGGGTGGCCAATACTCCTTTCCCGTTTGCCAAGCATCGAGCTTGCAATACAATGTATTTATTTGTTTCAAACTCGTCCATTACCGTTTGCGTTGACCAAGATTTCGGCAAAATCGTCAGAATCAGTTGTCCGATCATCTCATTGTGTTCCGCAGCTTTCAATTTTAGTTGCTCCAGGTCATCTTCTTCCGCTTGAAAACCGAAGATGCGTTTCTTAATGCCATTGGTAATGTCCATATACTTTCTCCGGGGATAGTTAACATTCTGGAATTTTTTTTTCGATATTGGCGATACGTTGATACCAGCTATGCCCTTGTTGAATAGCTCAATATAATGCGTCCTGGAAAATTGATGTTCTCCACTATCCTGAGATGATGCTGTTGTTATTGACGCAGTTGATGGTATTTCTTCGAGGCCATTTCGAAATGCAGATGACTGCGGCTCCGCGATGTCCATGACTGACGGTTGCACTTCTAGTTCCAGATTTTCAGCACATGGTTCGATTCTATTTAAATTCAAGCGACACGATAGAGATGTATCCAAATTAAATTTCCACTCTAAGAACTTATGTTTTTCAATCAAATTTTCGGATAATTTACGAAGCTTTGACGAACACCGTTTATTATTTAGGAAACGGCTTGCAACACTCGACCTTCTTGAATTCGATATTCAAATTATACTTGTTCACTCAAAACGATTTTTTTAGTGATGTCTGTTTTCAAAAGGATGGTCATGCTTATTAACAAACGTATGTACCATTTGGATATTCAGGTATAAATATTGTTTTGGTATTGAAGCTACTCTAACAGAGAAGCTCTTTTTTATGAAAAATACCATGGAAGACATTATAATGTACCTAAAATAATAAGATGGATAGGTACATCAATATAAACAACTTAAATAGGATGAAACTACGCTTGATAATGAAAATAAGTGCAACTTAACTTGTGTTGTTTTCTATATTTAAAATAATAGTGTTTTCATTTCCCCTGTAAATTCAAAACGGGTTGTCTAATCATTCAAATGTCAAAAGACAAATTGAAGGTAAATATATGTGTATCTTGCTAAACTTATCATTTTTTTTTCTTTGGTTTGTTTTTTTCCACACCTGGACCCTACCTATCGACCCATCAACTCATGAACCGGGGACCAACGGCTTTACTTCCCATCCGAAGGAAGGCGTGATCAGAGATGTTATGCCTCAGAACATCCCGGCGGCGCCGACTGGGATTGAACCCAGGCCTGCTGGCGTGAGAGGTAACCACGCTTACCACTACACCACCGGCGCAGTTTAAACTTATCAATGCTGATCGAGAATCACGATTAACATATGAAAATGGCTTATTTTCTATAAAAAAAATGATTTTGATGAAAGTAAATTTGAAATATCTCGAAAACGGTTATACTTAGGAAGTTTATTGATATGAGCACTATCGTTTGAAATAGTTTTTCTAATCATATACTAACATCAAACTGAACATTTTGCCGTAAATAATGAAATTTTCAAAAATGCCTTAAAAGTTGCTCTTAGAAAAACTTTTTTATTGAAAGTTTGTCCATCCTAGAGTTGTTTTCAAAACTTCTGCTTTCTATTCAAGTTTTTATAAAAAAATATAACTAAAATCAAAAATATGTTTTTTTTTTTTGTTATTTGAATTTTGAGGTTTATTTTTAATATTTTTTTTTTTTGTAAAAAACCGGAAAAAAAATCCGTGTATATTTTTTTATAAAGCCTTATTAGTTTCCTACAACTCCTTCTTAGTAAATTTTTTCTACAACCAACTGTTTTCAAACTACATTTTTTTTTAAGTATGAGTGCAAAAACACATAGCCCCTTTTCAAAAATTACCCTTGAGTCAAAAGGGTCTCCTCTCCTGTGGAAAATACTTGGTCTATCATACTGAAAATATGGGCAAAGTATCATCCAAATCGAAGATGGTCGAGCACGATTTCAGGTTTTTTCAGCTCATTCTGGATGGAATCCCTATGTGTTAAACAAAATAAATAAACAATACTTATTAGTTCAACAACAGATGCACTTAAATTAAATTTTAAACAAGACGTTAATAGCAGAACTTCAAGTTAAATTACTTTCATTTAAAAAGTCTTGACTGCATAATGATAGCACAATATGATATCAGAATTATGTCGCGACAATTGAAATCAAAATGAGTTTTCATTATGATAGGAACTGCAAAATTTAATATCAATTTGCTTTAATTTTGTTAACCGACTTTGCTCGGGATTAGAAGTCAATAACAACAGACATTCGAGAACGTGACCCAAGTAGTACCCAAAAAAGAAAATGATCGCTACGCGTTTAATGTCTTTTAAACCGTTTCAATGGTTAAATTATACTCACTATATATTAATTTGAAAAAAAAATCTCTAGCTGAATTGTATATTTTGATATGAAATGTAATCTATAAGAAACTCCGTGATTTAAAATCATCAGTAAATATTATGACAAATAAATACATTGATTTTGAAGAATGTTCTACTAACAACTTCACATATGTAGTTAAAGGTATAGTATTCAGCTAAGTTGTTTCCTATAAAAGATTTCACAACCTTAGTCACACTTCTGTAACGAAAAGTTTGGTGCTTTAACTTTATGTTTATGACTTAAATAAGTCGTATAGAAAATTATACAACCTATTTGTGACAAGCGTGCTATATGACAACTATACTGCCCTTTTCAGCAAAGTTTTCCATTCGCATAAATAAAATGCTGAGAAAAACGCTGTTGAAGATTAGCTTTTCTTTGGACTCTTATGGATAAGACAACACAGTTTTGGTATTTTTCGCAACATTTTCTGAACAAAGTGCGAAACTATTCGTATGAAATTTTTTGTCCAAATTTCACTAAAACCTAACAATATGTTTTACAGACTCTTCAGGTTCCAAACTAGAATAAAAAAATTGTAACGGCATGTTTTGAGTAAATTTGTGCTGTTAATTTTTTTTTTAATCTCTGAGATGGTGAGTTTTTAAGTACATTATGGCATTTAATCATCAAAAGTGGGTTTCAATCATGACTATTTATATTATAAATTAAGTACAACACTAAGATGGGAAATTCTATGGAAAAAAAACTTTGCCAAAAACAGCTTAGCCCTATTTTAATCCGTTATAAAGTTATTTGTGATTTACTTCGGAATGAAAAGGGAAATTTTTGCATGTAGTTAAATTATTTCGCATTTTTGTAATAGTATTTATTTAAATAAAATGTTATTGAAAAATTGCTTTGGCATTTACGCTTTTTTGCTACGACCATTAACAGATAATGTTTCTCTTGGTCAATCTTTGAACCAATTTCATTATAATCTCTTGCTATTCCAAGGGCTCGTTCTGCTGGATCGTTAACATCACACAAACTATCACATCTTGATTTCGCAGCAAGATAATCAATCATGCTTATCAAGTTCCTGGGATCTTCATACTTTCATACATGAAAGTTCAATCAAGCCGCAAAATTTCGAGAAAAAAAACCCTGTGACGTAATCTTCCTATCCTTTCCAGCCGTATTTTTCTAATTACACTGTGCAACAAGACTTTCTAGGACTGAGAAAATTCACTTTATTTGACTTTCTCGTGGACCCCTGAGTAAAAGTCTCGAACAAATGTATACCCTAACACATCCTAATTTTTTGGTACTGCCTCTTTATGAATTTTGGTATGTCGGTTGTATACGGCCTAACTAAAGCATGTTACGACATTGCCATCCAAGTTTTTTTTTGTAGGAAATGACTTGAAAAACATTTTTTTAGAACATTTAAATACGATATATCGTTGTCTTATCCCTCGTTTGGGTGATTTTTCAAACTGAGTCCCCCCTAAAAATTTAGAATTCATGTAAATTCACTGTAAAAAACCATAGTATGTGCTGGTATGTTGAGATTTTCATAAAGTAATTATTTTAACAACTTATAAGAATGAATGCTAAATGCGATGATTTTAATCATACTTTATTGTTATTTTATTCAATTAAAAAATATTATTGGTCTTTCTTGATTATAAGAATAACACAACTTTCTAGGACTGAGAAAATAAATCATATTTGACTTTCCTGTTGTCCCCTGAGTAAAAGTCTAGAACATACTTATATCCTAACACGTCCTAATTTTTTGGTACCACCCTCTTTGTGAATTTTGGTATGTTGTCCCGATGATGGTCGTGTGCTGCCTAAACTAAACATGTTACGATATTGCTGACGGGAAGTTTTTTTATAGAAAACAATTAGAGGAACATTTTTCTAGATCATTTAAAAACGATATCTCACCGTCTTACCCCTCGTTTGGATGATTTTTCAAATTGGACACCCCCCTCAAAAATCTTAAATCCATATAAATTGCATTCTGCAAAAACTTGCTTAAATTTTTTATGAAACATATGCAGATGACATAATAAATCCAACCTTACATT